>NC_068364.1:1015082-1315082 GCF_020536995.1 Dreissena polymorpha
AACTCTACGAATTGAGGATTTACATGTTTTTATGAGCTGTAAAAGATTATTACAACACAATTATTATCTTTTTTAATGCAGACACTTTAAAAAACTGTGTCGTGCGACCCGATCCTGCGATAAATCAAACGGAAAGGTAACTTTAGGTACTTAAGCTACGTTGATGAAACTCGGACATTGTTGACGCCCTGTCTTCAATAAATACTGTTTTTGAGTGAGGTAAACTTACAAATGTATTTGTTAGCCAATGACGTGTATCGTGGTATTTTGAAATTATTTTTAAATAACAGGGCAAGCATTGGTTTCGGTAGAAAAGTACTGCAACATTTCGCTAGATTTGAACACATTTTAACACTCCGCATTATGAGATTTTTGATTCAATTTTTCATATTTATACCAAGTGAGTTTTCATTTGACCGCCTTGCGGATACAGATCCATTAGCATGTGCTTGTGTATTATAATAACAATTAATGAGTTAATTTACTACTTACAGTATCGTTAATTTTCATCAACATCATCGTTTTCATCGTTATCATCATCAACATCATCAATCAGCTCATCCATCATCATATCATCATCATCATCACCAGCATCATCATCATCATCATCAATCATCAATCATCATCATCATCATCCATCATCATCATCATCATCATTCATTAATCGTCATCAATCATCGTCATCATCATCGTCAATCATCATCTTCGTCGTCGTCGTCGTCGCCCTCGTCCTTGTCCTGCTCCTCCGCCTCCACCGCATCATCAGCAGCAGCATCGTCATCAGCAACAGCAGCAGCATTATCGTCACTATCACCAACAACATCGTTATGGTCGTCATCGTCGTGATCATCATCATCAGTGTCATCATCATCAATCATCGTCATGTCATCGTCGTTTCTCCTCGTCGTCGTCGTCATCGTCATCATCGTCGTCATCGACATCATCGTTATCATCATGAACAATTTCAACAACCGTAAAACCTATCGCTCACTCATTTTTGCAGTGAATTCGGATGTTATATCAAATCTTTGATTAATAGAGTTTGCTGCTTAATGTATTAATAACTAAATATAATGTTGATAAGATTGAAAATAAATGGTTTCAATTTTAGTTATCCGTTTAAGATGCAGTATTTGACCAAGTCAATTTGGTCGCTAAAAGTATTCATTACACATTCAATCCAAAAAGCGTTACGAGTTGCTATTGAAACTATAATCGCATTCCGATAAAAATGGGTCTGTATAGGGCCTGTTTAATTTCTACGCTTTATTGCAATTCATAAAAATATTGATAAGGGTACCGGTATATCTAGACACACTCTGTTATCCAAACAATCCTTGTGATCATAAACAAATAAACAATGAAATATAAAATAAAATTAGATGATAAAAAAATGGTATCTTCCTTTTTGCTGTTGCTAGTTATCAACAGAGTAGCAAAACTTTTAAATATAAATATATTCAATTCATAGCCACGCTTAAAGATTGAAGTTTATCTAAATCTATAAGCACAAACATATTTATGTTTGTTATACAAGAGCTGTAGCAGTTTTCTGATTGCGCTTGAACAGATGTGATTGTTGTGTTTGCATAATAGTATCATTAGTTTGTATTCCAGATTAGGTATTCACCATACATTTTGTTTTTAATCAGATGTCTTATAATTGGCATTGCAATATTTCAATAACGAGTAATCAACACAATTGACTTTATGTATTTTTAATTGTTTATCCATATTATCATTAACACTTGAGGGAAAAATAAGCTGTGTCATTTTTTATTTTTTATTTTACTTATGGTTCAGATAACTCTGCTTTTACTATATGCCGTAATAATTATAAGTTTCCGGTCACTTAAAGATATTGCTTTTCGTGTTGGAAAATTTAAATATGAAAAATATTTAGAGACAAGTGTGTTATGTTTGTTTGTCAATTATTTTATTGAAGTAGAAATAATACATCAATGTACATAATTTTATTGTGTTGTTCCCTTCGTTCTTTACTTTAAAAATACAACGTTACAGCTTTGCAATCAACTGAAATAATATATAAAAGTAAAAACAATAAACGTTTTGGCTTTCTTAATACGATATCATTTCAAACGCTGTTGGAAGGAACCATTGCTTATTAGAGGTTTACAAGATAATTTACCCAAGTACGCAAATGTAATGGTCGATTGCCCTTAGGCATGATTCTGTTTTATTACTTTAATCCGGTTGTAAAAATGCATGATCGAAGGGTCATCAGATAAGCAAAAACAGGACCAAAATCTGATAAAATAGCGCTGTTTAACGGACTGTACGAAAATCCGTATGTCCGAAAATTTAGAATCATGAACAAATAAATATTTTGGCTTAAAAAGGAAATGTAAGAAAATTTAGAATGTAAGAGAAAATACGGTGGTTTTATGGTGTTTAAAATCGATTAGAAATAGCAAAATCCAAAGACATTATCTCAAGTGTGATTTTCAAAGATTTTATATGAATGTACAGACACGGTAAAACTAGTCTATTAAAATGCAATACCTTCATTGGTTCTCATGTTTTTAATAATTATTAAACATAAGTATTTGTGAACACTTGTTGTTATATAATATTGAAATGTACACGCATACTGAAAATAAAATCATAAGCATAACGGCTAAGTTGGTTTTAACTAAGATTGCAATAGTGTTTATTTTATTATTATGAATCTTATGAGGATAACTTTGATAGTATGACACAGAGTATCTGAAGAAGAGATATACATAATCACATATGTTGTTGTTGTTGTTGTGGTTATTGTTTCAATATTTTTATGAGTATCATACATTCAATGACGAATAGCTATTAATTTGTCATACAAACACCATAATTATTATTGGATTGCGGAGATTAAACAAATCGATTCCCTAGTAACTGATATAACTGATACATATTTTGAGCGACAATTTGAAACTAAATCTAGTATTATTTAAATTTGATTATTTTAATTGCAGACTTTTTTTATTAACCCCAATTAATGTGTACGCAACGTTTCTTTTATTTAAATCGCTGAGTACGAAGCATCAAGCTATTTTTTAATTAATTGACAGTGATCTTTAATGTATGTCATAATATAAATTGAAATCAATCTTAATTAAGCTTGAGTGGTTGGTTTGTAATAAGTTTTGTAAATGTTGCTGTAGTATTAGTATGCACAATAAATACTAACGCTCTGGCATATTGTGATGGTGATGTGGTTATATATTGCACAATGAATATGTGATGATGTTCTTGTGATAATAATGAGGCTATAATTAGTTTTTGAATTAAGCTAGCTAATTTCAAATAAGATACAAACACATCCCAATCCTAAAATTATCAGTAAGTTATAGTATTGTTTGCCTCTCAGCGCATAATTAATTGAAGGCCTAGTTTATCTGTTAATCCTCGCCCCATGTGGTGTCCCAGTGGGTACACTGATATTAATACACGATATATTGGTCCACAATTAAATCTCTTATAAAAACATGTCTCTCAGGTGACTGAAAAATGGCTGTGTAGATACAACAAATACTACTACAACGGAGACTAAGATAACACATGTTACAATTAATTTGTCTTCCTTGCGTTCTTCTTATACGACAAACACTTCTAAAACAAAAAGCAAAAAGCCGCTACTGCTACTGCTTCGGCTACTCTTACTGCTACTGCTGCCGCTGCCGCTGCCGCTGCCGCTACCACTGCCGCTGCCACTGCCGCTGCCACTGCGCTACCACTGCCACTGCCGCTGCCACTGCCGCTGCCGCTGCCACTGCCGCTGCCAGTGCTGCTGCTGCAGCTGCTACTGCTACTGATAGTGCTACTGCTACTGCCACTGCTTCTGCTGCTTCTGCTGCTGTTGCTACTGCTACTGTTACTGCTACTGCTATTGCTACTGATACGGCTACTGCTACTGCTACTGCTACTTCTACTGCTACTTCTACTGCTACTGCTACTACTACTGCTAGTGCTACTGCTACTGCTACTGATTCTGCTACTGCTACTGCTACTGCTGCTACTGCTGCTGCTGCTGCTGCTACTGCTACTGCTACTAATTATAATAATTCTCCTTCTACTTCTCTTTCTACTATTGCTAGCGATGCTTCATAATTTATTTTTAAATGTATCATTTTGTTAAAACAGGAAAGAACTGTTATATATATATTCTTAAAGGTGTAAAGAATCTAAACTTTTTTGCGATTAAAGTTTTATTTAACTGGATTAATATAGTCCACATAACAGACGCTATTGTACCGATTTGTACTAAACAACATTTTGTCATAATCAACAGTTTTAACATGCCGCAGTTACTGGAAGTTAACCTTTGATTGGACTTGTGTATAAAACATTAACAAGGTAATTGTTGACAGTTTGTCCTGTCACAAGTATATATTAGTTGAGCCAAACGTGTGATAAAGATCCCTTTTGGGGTGGCGATAAATACTATTTATATTGTTCAACAGTGGGAGACTGAGAAAACATATGTTACAATTAATTTGTCTACTTTGCCTGCTTCTCCTTTATATATTTTTCTTGCTAATCGTTTAAGTTTAGTTTTAGTTAAGTAGGTATATCAATTTACATTTTTGATATATATTTATTTGGATAGTAATAGTATGTTTTATTTGACTTGACATCATTGAACCGGTTTATTCATTGATAAGATCGGGATCTCCACAGGTGTTTAATCTCGATTGTTAGGTTGGGAGAAGAGTCCGAATGATAATGTTGTCGTCGGCTTACGAATCACATTTCACCAGTTTTAGACAAATATGCATACGTTATAAACCTAATTTAAGTATTACATAGATAATAACTTATCTTTATTTTGATGAACTACGTTTAAGGTATAAAACTATAATTATCTATTTGTTGTGTGCCGCATACATACCATCTTGCTTTTTTAAATTTGATCACAACGGTCCGAAGTCATAAACATTCATTATGCATGGTTGCTAAAGCACAGTGTATACTAACTAACCTATGTTTATTGTTGTTTGCAAGGGTTATTATTATTTTTTTTTATTTATTTTTTTTTTTTTTGGGGGGGGGGGGCTTTTATAGAATATTTCAACTAGTCCTTCAATTAACGAAAAAAATAAATATTGGTATAGGAAATATAAAAGAGTAATAGACAGCTTCCTTCATGCTGTTCTATTATGGTGTTTTAACGCATATAATTATGTATGGTTGATGAAGCACATTGTATGCTACCGATGTTTATTGTTGTTTGATGATGATGTTAAGTTGGTGTTGCTGTTGTTGTTGATGATGATGAGGAGGAGGAGGAGGAAGAAGAAGAAGAAGATGATGATGATGATGGTGGTGGTGGTAGTGACGACGATGATGATGATTTTGATTATGATAATGAGATTTGAATTAAATTAATGCGCAAAGATTTTTCTTTTAGCGGCCAAGTGCAGATATCTGCGCTTGGCCGCTGTAAGCGTTATGCAATCTACATAGGAGTCAATAGCAGATACCAAGCACCATATGTTTATGAGAAACAAAAGCAAAATATTGGCAATCGCTGAAATCTCGAATGTGACTTAATCATTTTATTAAATGAAAACCGGTAACTATTTTAAACTGTTATTATATTGCAACAACATAGCGTTGTTTATCCAAAAGACCATTGTTATAATTACAGGGACGTCAATAGGCCAAACTATTCAGGAAATATGATTTGAGTCGTCAAGGATAGATTTTGAGATCAATGTACGTCCGATGAGATTTTAAGGGAGTTGGAGGCATAGGGACAGATTCGCTCGAGTACGCGATCATTTGAGAACAAATAATGTTGAAGCTTTATCGGAATTCCGGAAATTTGCGATCGGTACCGATTTTTCCTGGTTCTTTTTTATTGATTCTGATAAGTTAGCGGCCGGCACGGACATGAATATTAACTGACGAAAACCTCTTCGCTACTTTCCGAAAATCTTCGACATGTTGCAAATATCCGTAATATTCCGCATTGTACTCACCAGAAATTGCAACTAGAAAGACTACAATAAATCAATTAGCTACGGCTCGGGCGGGGATTTACCTTTTATCCCTGTAAGGGACCTAATGCCCCAGACTACCGGCTATTTTTTCCGGAATTCGAACTTGATACACTTGATATCCCTGAATTAAATATTAATATCCGCAATTTTGATCTCTAGAGTGCTGACTGTTAGTATTGTATTTGACTGGAATGACTGTCGATTATGTGTTTTTAAGATTAAAACAAGCTTACGAAGAACTTTGTGTTTGCTTTTTTGTACGCTTTCTTTTTAAAAATGTATTGTCCGCCACGGACGCAACAATTGACCAAATGTACCAGATTGTGGTCTCTTTAAAGTGCTATGTTTCTACTGCCGTGATATCTTTAACGAACTACACATTATTGATCGTGGACGTTTTATACTCTTATCGAATCTGTTTCCCCAAAATATGCTCTTCTATTAGTAGATGTTTAGGTGACGATGTTCTAATTATAGATCTTACACGGCCAAAAAACACTAGATAGGTCTTTGCAAAGAGAGATGTTGGATATCGTGAATGCGTTAAATGTGGCCTGTTTATTTCAGAAAGCTATGTGCAATGTTATATGGGGATTTCTATCAAATTGCCAATTGCAAAATTTGATTTAATTCATTCGGACCAACAAGCGGGAAACTTCTTCATTAAAATTCAATTGGCTTTTAAGAAGTTCGTTGAAAGGCCAAATTTGACGTTAAACAGCAACGCCGAAAAAATTGCTACTCAGTCTTATTCATCACTTTTTTTGTAAGATTTACCAGTAGACGTTCTTCAGTGAAATTAAGCAAACACACAGTGCCGACAAGTATGGAAGGGTATTTAGGTAAAAATTACATCCTTCTTTGTGACTGTGTCATGATTCTTGATGGTACTTTCAATTAGTATGTAGACACCTTTTCATGCTTGATGACACTTACATCTTGCCTGATGTCCAAAGTCTATTTACATTCTGCTTAATGGTATCATGCATGTGTACAGATGCAACATTTTTGTTCGTTAATTGCATGCTGCATATGTGTATGTTGGTTTGTGCAGAGAGACTTGTGCAATAGGCGCAGTGCATAATGGAATTAAATATTAATGCGTTTAATAAATAAACGCGATGGCAAGATGTGAGTTTCACCCAAGCACAAAGCAACATACTATCATGCATGACACAATGATGTCAATTGACAGTCATTCCGAAATGCTACGGAGGACTATGGAAATTTACGGCGTATAACGGAAATTTTATGTTATAGGAGAAGTTGCGCCCCTTTGTAAGATATTTGCTAATGAACCGAAATTAACCGTGTGTTTGTAGACTTAACTTTTTTCTGGTTAATGACTAACCATAATTTTTGTACAGTAATTTACCTTCAATAACCAATATAAGTATATGGATATATTTCAATATATGCTACTAATGCATGTATGCAGAGCTCCAGATAAGACGCTTAAAGTCCTAAAAAATTGAATTAAATTTAGTAAAAAAGTAGACTTAAATTCTGTGCGTACGGTTACACATTGGAAAAATAAAATAAGAATTCAAAATGTGCGATCATGCGTAAAACTCAATATCAATTCATATAATGTAAACATTGAGTTCCCACTCGTCTAGGCCCTCACTACAATTATGAAATCAACAGCACTTTAACGTTATTATGAATAACAGACCATCTTCACAACAGTCGAAAAGCTGAACGTTTTCCATTATCTGGTCCTTTTATCGCAAAAAGTCTGCTGTAACCCGGCAATTGTCATGAGCTCTTCTTAGACTATAAACCTAAATGCGGATGTGCCAAAAAGTATACTTTCCTGAAAAAAAGAATTAATAATAGACTTTAAGACTGGATTTTTTATAGAGTGTAAACCAAGATTTTGCTGAAAAAGTTATCTGGAACTTTGCATGTATGTTGAGAGGAAATCGATTACATAATTTCAAATTTACTAGAGTACTTTTATATTGCACCACATAAAATGCTATAAAACTATAATATTGAAGTGCACATATAAACTTTATTATAGATGGGTAGGTATTTCGTGTCAATCTCTTTCACATATGAAAGAGCTGTTGGTCATGCTGCTTTAAGTACATATAGATGCATGACACAATTTAGATTAAGCAAAATAAAACACTAGGTATTTGCCAAGAGTCAAATATATACGAGCAGTAAGAGCGTAATCGTGCGCAGCGAGACTTACTCATGTAGAATTGAAACTCTTATTGCTTTCTTTCGAAATAATTTCATGTGTCCGATCTAATATGCAATATGCCCGTTATTTTTATGCGGATTAATGTTCCGTTTTAGATCCATAATTAACGAATGCCTCAATATTTTCTAAAATTAACACCGGAATAATGTTCACCGACATTTTTTCATACAGATTGGATATAAATACTATAGAGCTTAACAAAAAAATACACTAAGCCCTGTTTTCCCGGCACACGTGCTGGACACACAGTTGGTTAGCGTGTGGCTATGATAATAATTAGTGAAAACATCTTTTTGAATGACAAATAATCATATTATAACGAAAAATCAAATTTTCTATAAAAAAAAATTCACTATCGTTTTATATATAACAAGGTATCCAACTCGAAATCATCCGAAAACGGGGTGCATCGTTTTGAGCAGCCATTACTAAATTAATTGTGCAGCGATTTTTATGACCCGGTCTTATTCAACGCCAAAATGGATTTCCTTTTAGGAAATGTATATATCTTGTTATATTTCTACACATGCTGGGTCAAATTTTAAGAAATAACGCTATACATAATTCGCTTGACCCAGTTGTGATCGATCAGACCGTATTTATGAATGAAATCTCCAGTTGTAAAGACACACCTCCGCATTGGAGCAATGAAATCACTCGTGTGTTTAAAATGTCAGTTGGTTGAAATGTATGTAAACAAAGGTTTCAAAATGCGCTGGACAGTTAGTTTTGATGCATAATGCAACGGCAAGCACGGTAAGATTTTTTTATACGTTTTATTGAATTATGGTATCGAGGTTCGTGAACTTTGCAGGGAAAATGCCCTTTATTCCGTGAAGATTTCAGTCATGAATACTGTCTGATGTCACGCGAGTTGTGTATCGTGTTATTGCTTAAAAGTTGACCCAGTATTTGTAAAAATATTGCAAGACATATACATTTCAAGAAAGGAAATTTATTTCTGCGTTGAATAAGACCAAGATCGTGAAAATCGCTGCAAACTTGATGAAGTAATGGCTGTTTAAAACGATGCATCCCGTTTTCGGATGATTTCGAGTTGGATACCTTGTTATATATTTATTTAACTTATTTTTTTTAAAGAAAAGTTGATTTTTTGTTATAATATGATTACCTATCATTCCAAAAGATTTTTTCACTAATTATTATTATAGCCACACGCTAACCACCTGTGGCTGGACATACACCTTTAAAAAACACTATACAAATTCAAGTATTTATGCGATTAATTGATTGTCAACAATGACGGTTGAAATCCGTGCGTGGGAATTTTTCTGGTAACCAAGAGCGACGTCAACGTTCATAACAAACCTGTTTATATGACATTTATTTATTGATTTTTTCCAACTTGATTGAAAATTATGTTTTATGATATTTTCATACATGTAGTAGAAGTAGTTGTTTTCTCAACGAGGAGTACAATAGTTGTACAGTACTAGACACGAGTACTTGTAACTTTCAGGTTTCTCTTTATACCACAGACATTATATAGTCATAAAATGATAAATATGTGTTTATAGAAATTGTAATTATAGCATGGTAAACAGACTAGAGAAATCTGCAAGTTTCACGCACAGGTCTGTGGCAATGGGGGGGTTTGGGCTACTTTATAAATATGAGGTCGATATGCAATGCACATCGGTAGATTACGTCTACTGTAATTATTTGGACTAGGGAAGGGCCACAATTCCAACACATCAGCCCCGTTATGTCCTGAATAAAATACATGTATAATTTCTTGAGTGCCAATTGCATCTTACAAATATCAAAAACATTCACGGCAGTCAATTCATTGTGTAGGCCTACTGGTCTTCATGGCAATAATGAACGTATTTAGTTTAATGGAGATTATATAACAAAGGGAACTAATTCAGCTTATTCAGTTTACTAGTCAAAATGATTCGGATGTTTTCGCTTTTTTTCCGAAAAGTAATTTATTCAACATACGGAAAATAAACGCGCGCCACCTGTTGTCATAATTTAGTAACTTGCATTCTGCTTACTGCCTGTTGCTAATTGCCGTTGTTAATGACGCTTAGTGGCAAAACCGATTATGACTGGTTTCAGGAATAATGAACACACAAACATTGGATAGTCACCAAGCATGTTGAAACAGTCATCAAGTATAACCGATAGAGAACAAGCATGTTGGAACTGTCATTAAACATGTTAGAATAAACATCACGCATAATGTAAATATTCATCATGAATGATTTAATGTTGCAGCAATCATCAAGTATAAACGAATAGACAACAATCATGTTGGAATTGTCATAAAGCAAATTAGAATAAGCATCAGTCATAATGTAAATATTTACCACGAATGATGTAATTGTTACGTAAATACCCTTCCATAGACATGTGTTGTTACTAAAATAGACATAGAGATTTGAGCATTGGGAGTGACCTAATCATACTGTGCTTTGGCAGTATTACGGAATACCGTTAGTGCCATCGTGGTTACACATTTAAATCCAGAGTGCGAGAACGCGAGAACGCGATAGTACGATGGCGACAGTGTGACAATACGATGATGACAGGGTGACAATACGATGGCGACAATGCGATAGGACGATGGCGACAATGCGAGAACGCGATAATACGATGACGACAATCAGACAGTGCGATTACGACAGTGCGACAAAACGATGGCGACAGTGAGACAGTACGATGGCGACAATGCTACAGTTCGATAATGCGATAATACGATAACGACAGTGCGAAAATACGATGACGACAGTGCGACAATACGATGGCGATAGCCGACAGTGCGATAGTACGATGGTGCCAATGCGATAACGCGATAGTATGATGGCCGCAATTCGAAAATGCGATGGCGACAGTGCGACAATACGATGGCGACAATGCGATAGAACGATGGCGACATTGCGATGATACCACGGCGACAGTACGATATGACTATCGCATTGTCGCCCCCGTACTATCGCACTGCCGCCATTGTATTGTCGCACTGTCGCATAGTCGTCATCGTACTAGCGCGTTTTCGCAATCGTACGAACGCATTGTCGCTATCGTATTGTCGCACTGTCGTCATCGTACTTTCGCGTTCTCGCATTCTCGCCCTCTGGATTTTAATGAGTAACCACGGTGGCCCTAACGGTATTTTGTACAGTAAAGTGCGTAAAGTCTGGTTTGGAATAACAATTTATATGCCGAAAACAGATGTTGAAAACCCGACTTTGTTTTATAAGTAGTAGTCTAAATATACAATGAGTTTTCCGAGCATTAAACAAACATATTAAAATAAAATTCATGTTCGTATCGGTTGAAGTTCTTGTTAATAGTATAAGCAAAGAACACAATAAAACGCTGATTGGGCTTATTAATTTGAGGCAAGAAAAAACACATCGCGCTATTATATATAGCATATAACGCGCATCCGCAAAGTTCGAGCGCCCGTCTCGGTGCCGTCGTTTCCGGTGAAAGTTTCGCACAGGAGCTACCGAGTTTGGATATGAGACCACGAATCATGGCTTGACTTTATATATCAGTCAGCGTAGAACCTGACCAGACTGCGCGGTTGGACAAGCTAGGATGGACCAACTTTGGCCGCATATGACATAAGACCCATTTTCGCATGACGCGAGTCATCTGACCTTTATAATGTGTATATAGCTTTGAATGGAATTTGCACATAGTTTTTTGCATGGACTTATTGTTATGTTAATGTGTTGCACGCTCTCAAAAGCAGAGGGCATATATAAGATCAATTATACTACGGAGTTCATTTTCTGTTGCAAAATGAAATGTAATAAAGATTGTTACTCAGCGGTGTGTACAGTATGACAGCGTTGTCTGTCTGCTATGCATTTATACTGGTTCTAAGCTGGCATACTCACCAATTGGACTCAACCATCTGCTCGAACAAGAAATGATAAGTTCTACTAGCATAAACCTTTAATTGTAACTTATTTTAAAAATATTCATGTTATTTATATTATTCAATTTATTATTCATAATTATAATTATTATTTCCTTTATTGTTGTTTTTCGCATTAAGAAACTTATTCGGCTTACGAAACTGAAAAATCCCATTGGAAAAAAATCCCATGAGATAAAAAAATCCCATGGGTGAAAATAATCCCATGGGAAAATCCCATGGGATTTTTTAATTTTTTCAAACACGACTAATCGCATTAAAATATCGTAGGTTGTTCATCATTTCACAAAATATAATGTTTCTGGAAGTTTCATGAATAAATCTCTCAAAATAAGAAAAAAAAATCCCATGGCATTTTTTTCTCCCATTTTAAAATGGGATTTTTTTATTACTCAATATTTATATATATAATTTGCATAAGACCAATATACAGTCCTTAAATAACGTAAAAATACTTGCAAACGCAAACAAAACACGTTTTTTAAAATGTTCAAAATCCCATGGGATTTTTCTCCCATTTGCAAATTATAGGAGAAAAAAATCCCATGGGAATATCGAAAATCCCATGGGAAAATGCAAAAATCCCATGGGGACCCCAACTTTGCTTATAAATTTCATAGTGAAGAAAACGCATTTTATGAGTGAAAATAACCAAATATTAATAAAAGACTTTTATCGCATACTATGTCTCAAAGTAGCGAATCTTTAAGAAAAAGGGTACTTAAGTTTGCGAAATTTCGGTTTCGCAAAGTTTTTCCTGTGGCCGTTTATTCCAGAAATTTTAAGGTTAAAAAGGATTATAACTTTTGAAATTTTTAATGTAGGACCATGAAAATATCACATGCTTAACCTCATATCACAAGAAACAATCCTAGCAAACAATACAAAAGTTTGTCTAGGAACAGACAAACAGAAGGATGGATGGACAGACAGACGTCCATGGTGATTACAGTCTAACCAATTTACTATATATATGGGGTTGTACAAACACAAAAACCAGCCATCTTTAGGAAGAAAATTTGCAAGGAATAAAACTATTTCAAGTGTATATCTTATTTGTTCTCAAATCACAACAATATTAAACAAGAGCATCGCATAGCGCGTGCTAACGCTCGGCTGTGGGTGCAGTTTTGATTAAATTTAAGCTTGACAGAAGAAAAAGAAGAAAGGTTTCAAAGTTGTAGGTGGAAACACTTTAATTTTAGAGCCTATGTTACATTTTTATATAAGAGGTCACAGTGACCTTGATCTTTGACCTAGTGACCCAAAAAAGGGTGTGGCATTAAGACCTGATCAAGGTGCATCTACATAATAATAATTATGAAGTATCAAAGTTGTAGGTGGAAGGACTTTGATTTTAGAGCCTATGTTAAAGTTTTATATAAGAGGTCACAGTGAACTTGACCTTTGACCTACCGACCCAAAAATGGGTGTGACGTGTAGAACTCATCAAGGTGTATCTACATATATAGTTTCAGAGTTTTAGGTGGAAGCACTTTGATTTTAGAGCCTATGTTAAAGTTTTATATTAGAGGACACAGTGACCTTGACCTTTCACCTAACTCATTTGTAACTTTGTAACTCATCAAGGTGCAGCTACTTATGAAGTTTCAAAGTTGTGGGTTGAAGCACTTTGATTTTAGACCCAATGTTAAGGTTTTATCACGACGCGGACGGCAGACGCCGGACGGCGGACGACGAGCTGGCTATGCCAATACCTCAGGTTTTCTCCGAATACAGCCGAGCGAAGAAAATAACAACAAAAGCAATTTAAAGCCTTCGTCATTATGTTATAAAAGTGTCCGATAATACTTGTATATGCATAGAATATGTATCACTCAGAAAGAGGGAAATCAAAGACATCTGAATTGTTTTTGACTTCCTCCTTTTCTTTAACGACTTACGCATAGAAGTCTAGATTAAGAGTAAGGTGTCAAGGTTCAATGGTAGTTTCCGTACCGTCAGAGCAACAATATGACTATGAGAAAACAACCGTTCTGTTGTTACAAAGTACCTAAATGTAGTCTTTTGTTATTTTACCACAAAATACCCTATAATTAATCCACTCAAAATGCCTAGCACGTCTTAAATTGTGAAATATCCAAGTACAGAGATTCTTATTAAAACAATGAAATATAAAAGGAATTTCTTTTTTATGCTTAATGTGTGTGCTTAACAATTATAAACATACGTCTCACCACCCTCTGGGATAAAAGTCCCTCCTGATCTCAATTAAAGTTGAAAAGGCTTACAATTATATAAGAACAAGAATATAAGTGAAACTGTTTGACCATTCCTGATCATCGGAACCTTTCAATGAATGGGTTCTTTAAAAGCATAGGAACAAAAAAAATAGTAATCTAGTACTCTAGAAAGGATCAACCTCTGTAAGTAATCAAACTCAAGTAATAATATAAGAATTCGGGCTTGAATTCAGGCCGGATTGGGCAATGTAATGAATATGGTATCTGCCTAGCGACCGGAAGGTCATGGGTTGATCCCCACTGTGGGAGCGTTCTTTAGATCTTCTCAAAGACACCAAGTACTGGTTATACCCAGAAAACCGACCCGAGTGTTTCAATAAGCCTTAGGCTTTTAATGCAATGGAGCTAACATAATTAGGTATAAACTTAGGTAATGAAACGTCCTTTTGTAACATCACCGCAACAACAACATATGATTTAGCAATTCTCAAAGATGACATTAAAGGGACTCGTTCACAGTCTGGTAAAAGCACCATGTTAAACAAACAATTGACGAAGATGAAATAATAATGTATTTATTATGTTTAAAAATAATAAATAACACTACTGACTAAGAAAACTGCATTATCTGTTGGTTCATTTGCGGATAATCATCATTTGAAATTGGTTAAATAATAAAGCGTTTGTTATGCTTACCTCGATAATTTGGGAAATACGTTGATAATTATCATAGCTTTTGTTTTGCTAGTGTACATAAAAACCTGCTTGTTATTTTAAACATTATACATTTATACTATAAAATTTATCATTTTATAAATAAAATATGTACAATTATATAGAATATATTCAATTTACAATATACGCATGCGCAATTTGCATTCCTGGGTTTACCACGTGACGATGAAGATCAATCTATGTGCGTTATTTATAGTTAACTCGTAGTTAGCTGGTAGACATACTCAGTAAAATTGTATTACCGAATATACTGAAAATATGAAAACTTAACAATATTTTTCAAGTCATGTAATATACCAGTCGTGATATTTTAATCAATTTAAACTAATAATTGTAAAAAATACGGTATTTTAGAACTTTTATTTTTTCGTCAATCTGGTTGACTGTCCCTTTAAAGACATTGACAAGAGCTCCTGTTATTAATCTAATTATCGTCCAATGTTCCCATTTTGCTACTTATAAGAGGTGTCGTTCAAAGAAACGAAATACCTTCCATTATTGTCATTTTAAAGAGATTAACAAGAATTCCTGTTATTAATCTTATTATCGCCCAATGTTCTCATTTTGATATTAATAAGTGGTGATTTGCAAAGAAACACAATACTTTCCGTTATTGTCATTTTGAAGACTTTGACAAGAGGTCCTGTTATTCATGTAATTATCGTCAAATGTTTCCATTTTTCTACTAATAAGAAGATCTGTTAAAGAAACACAATACCTTCCATTATTGTCATTTTAAATCATTGACAAGAGCTCCTGTTAGACATGTAATTATTGTCCAATGTTCCCTTTTTGCTACTAATAAGAAGATCTGCTTAAAAAAACACAATACCTTACATTATTGTCATTTTGAAGAAATTGACAAGAGCTCATGTGATTGATCTAATTATCGTCCAATGTTCTCACTTTTATATTAATAAGTGGTGATTTGCGAAGAAACATAATACCTTCCAATATTGTCATTTTGAAGGCATTGACAAGAGCTCCTGTTAGTTATCTAGTTATCGTCCAATGTTCTCATTTTGATATTGATTAGTGGTGATTTGCGAAGAAACACACTACCTTCCAATATTGTCATTTTGAAGACATTGACAAGAGCTACTGTTAGTCATCTTGTTATCGTCCAATGTTTTTATTTTGATATTGATAATTGGTGATTTGCAAAGGATTATGTACAATGCTCTTATTTTCCTACTATGAGAAGTGTTTTTTAAAGAAACACAATTAACTTCCAATGTGAATTAACCTTATTAACTGTTGGTACATCAGCATACATTATTCTGCATGCATTGATATTTATTTACTTAGTATTAAGAAACAGCAGTACAATTAGCATATACTATTCTGAATGCATTGATATTTATACCCAGGTGTTGATAGCGGCGTGCTGATAGACGCGTGCTGATAGTCATGTGTTGATAGGCACGTTCAATAACATGCATTAAGCAGCACTGTTTTTTAGTATTTTATTAATATGTTAATAAACGATTCACTTGAAGTTGTACCAAAAAGCTATTGTGACTTTAAATTTCAGTTTCCTTCATAATGAGCCATGTTAAAGCAAAATTAAAAAAAACTTTCAGGAATTTACTTTCTTTATATATTATTATTTTTAATTCACCATTGAATTTACACTGGCACTTTTAAATTCTGCCACGCACATATATTCTTTAAATTATTAAATGTTTGTAATACATTGTGTTTAATATATTTATACAATTCTTTAAAGTTTGTATGTGGCTGAATATGCATGAAATCAGGCTACTTGAAACAAACATGATTAAAAGAGAGCTTATGACTTATATTAATAGAGACTATATTTAGAGTTGATTGGGCCTTAGAAATTTAAAGATTTTCTTCCCAATTGCATAAAGTATTGTTTATTCCCAAATCATGTCACAAAATTCCTAATTGATAGTTAGTCTTTCAAATGTAAAAAGCAGATCGCTAAATAACGACTTGTGAAGGTGAAAACATTTTTACTCAATTTGCTTTGTTTAGAAAACTGTGATTCTATGTACCTTCATATTTAATAAATGAATTAATGATACTGATAGTTTTCCCCCGAAAGAATGTGATTTTTAAGTTGCAATATCAATGTTTGAATGGCACAATTGTGATATATTGACCAAACAAGTAACTGGGATTTTCACTTAACCTGTTCTAATGTACTCTGTCAATCCCAATTTAAACATTAATATGCCTTATAAAATATCTCTGTACCTAGACTACTAACTTTAACAGGAAAATACGCAGAATGAGGGCGCTTGTTAAGCGGTAATAAAATTGGGATGATATTTTTTATCAAAACACCTTTGTGTACCCATAAGATACTAAATTAAGCACTAACATGGGTTAGTGTTCATTATAATACATGACAAGAAGTTCAGAGCTGATTTCATGCACATATTTTATAAAAGTCATATCAATTTTAAATGTTTTGAAAATAAAGTTTATACTTGAATTTTACAAAAGCAAAAAATGAAGAAAACTGTTTTGACGAATTTATTTTCAGTTGTTAATCCATCCAACCATAAGGTATATTGGGTCCATGGGTTAAACCCTTACACGTATGTAAGCCTTGGGCACCAGGTCCTTAAATGCCATTATGGTACAGACAGGAATAAAAAGAGAAGACTGGAAAAAGAGAAGGTAATTGATTTTAAGCTTACCTGAGCACCTTGTGCATGATTGGCTGATATTATCATGGAGAACCTTTATTGTCATTAACGATGCAATAGTAATGTCTCAGAAAAATCAGTCTTTACTAACGTTGACAGCATTTTGTGAATAACAATTGCGTTTTAAATAAGAATTTAGCTGAATCAGCTTAATTCACAGGTTTCTGTTATGCATACTGTGGTGTAGCTAGCACTAGCCACGCCTACTCGCAGGACACTCCTCCGGCATAAATTCCTCTTTGAGAGCATGTTCACCAGACAGACTGTTTTGTATGATTGACGAGAACGGATGTAAATAAAACCAGAGTAACTATCAATGGTGTTTGTTCCTTAAATGTAGTTCCTTTAATGGTGATAAATAGTGTATTCTGTAGAAGAAACACTACAATTGGCGACGAGGATATATAACGTTCAATTAAATTTTCGTAAATGATGGAAAAAGAAAACGACTATTTGCCCTGATTTGATGTGCATGGTGAGCCGTCGGGATTAGCGGCAAAGTGGAAACGGTGTTTTCGAGCGTTCGAGCTGTATGTTGTTGGGAAAGGAATTAAAGACAATGACCTTAAACATCCATTGTTGCTTCACATGGCAGGCATGGAAGTACAGGATGTATTCTATTCTTTGCCGGAAGGAGAGGGAGCAAACGTTTATGCTAGAGCCGTCGATGCGCTAGGCAAGAATTTCGCGCCACAAGCGAATGTTCCTTACGAAAAACATATGTTCCGGAAGTTAGATAAGTCGCCGACAGAATCCGTCGATCAATATATTACATGGTTGCGACAGAAAGCAGAGACGTGTGAATTTGAGAACACAGACGACCAAATTAGAGATCAGGTGATTGAAAAATGCATCTCAAGTGAACTAAGACGGAAACTTCTCCAAAAAGGACGTGATTTAGCCCTGACAGAATTGCGTTTTACTGCGAGAACATTAGAAAATGCCGAACATCAGGCAAGATGCATTAAGCAAAACCCACAGTCGGTTAACACAACAAATACCGAACAACAAAAGGTACGTTTACACGGAAAAATCATGTACAAAATGACGTTCAATGTTTTAAATGTGGGAAACGGGGTCATGTTGCAAAAGACAGCACGTGTCCGGCGCGTGGAAAGCACTGCAATAAGTGTGGTAAGGTATGACATTTTGCGATTAAATGCCGATCGGGTGAAAAGTCGAAATAGAAGCCGCAAACTGTGCGTCAAGTTGGGAACACAACAGACGACGGACATTTCACGTTTACTGTACAAAATAAGTACCCGAGAGCAACATCGATAATGGTAGAAATTTGTGGTGTACAAATAAAGGCGATAATTGATTCCAGTTCCAGCTGCAACAATGTGGATAGGAAAACGTGGGAGTTCTTGAAACGGAATGACATACAATGCAGGGACGAGCCAAGGAAACCAGAACTGTATGCCTATGGATCTAAGGAACCACTGAAGACTGCTGGTATATTTTGGAAACGGTTCTTTACAAGGATGTAGCGGTAGATCATGCAGAATTTGTTGTCATTGAGGGATCTGGACAGTCCTTATTAAGCTGGGATACAGCTATTCGACTTGGCGTTCTTAAAATAGTGCGTCAAATGGAAACCCCAGAAATATCAGATGTTGTTAATAATTACAACGAATTATTTGCGGGACTTGGAAAACTGGAAGGTTATCAACTTGAAGTGCCCATTGATCAGGCTGTAAAACCTGTAGTGCAACCGACCAGACGTGTACCATATCAGGTACGGGAGAAGTTGGAAGCTAAAATCAAAGAATTACTCGACTCAGACGTCATTGAACTCGTAAATGGACCGTCGAAGTGGGTGTCCCCTCTCGTCATAATACCAAAGAATGATGGCGACATTCGACTTTGCGTTTACATGAGGCAGGCAAACAGAGCCATACAAAGGACTAGGTATCTGATACCAACAGTGGACGAAGTGTTGCAGGAAATGAATAACAGCAAGTATTTCAGCAAACAGGACATTAAAAACGCGTATCATGAAATTGAACTGTCCCCAGAATCGCGAAAAATCACAACGTTTACAACACACAGTGGACTATACAGGTATAAACGTTTAATGTTTGCAATAACATGTGCTCCAGAAATGTACCAGATGATTTTGCAAAAAACATTGCAAGGCTGTGCGGGTGTTAACAGCATTGCCGATGACATTATTGTCCATACTGCCACGATAGAACAACATGATAAGTGTTTAAATAATGTTCTACGTGTACTGAGAGACAAAGGGTTTACACTAATGCCTCGGTCACACTGTCACGAATAAGAGCTACGAACGAGCTACGAATACTTTTCGGCCCAGTTCGTAGCTATCCTTACTGGACCGTACTTGATCCGTGATCAGTCGTAGTAGTTTTTGGATGTCCGTAGCGACTCTTGACAAATTTTGAACATGTTAAAAAATGCTACGAATGTGTATCCGTAGCAGTCCGTACTAAACCGTACTGATCCGTACTAGTTCGTAACGACACCGTAGTCGTCCGTACATTTTCGTAGGCCCAAAGATTTTCAAGGACTTCTACGCATTGATACGAAGAACTACGGAGCGGTACGGTTACGCTACGTATTAGCTACGATTATTCCACGGTTATACTACGGAAAGCCACGGTTCCAGTGCGTTGTACTACGGATAGGCTGGAATTTGCACGATCTTCTACGATGTACTACATTTCAGCACGAAACAGTATGGACATGTACGGTCCACTACAATAAATTACTACTGAAATACATCATAGAAATTAAAGCAACCATACTTGCATTTGTTGAGTTCTCAATCATGAACCGCCAGCAAATTGCGTTTGCGATAAATGTGTTACCCTTGGATATTGATATGCCACACAATACAGAGGACGTGGTCGAGCTGCTTGACGATATGCACAGAGATAGTGATGATTCAATATCGTATAACTAGTAAAGCTTTGTGCTAAAGGTTACGTATTTTGAAAATATAAGAATTTGAACTTACTAGTAATACGTTTTTTTATTTGCAGGTGTCTGCCCGTTATGCGTTTTGAATCTTGCTATTACTTTTACGTGATTTAATAATTGTTAAATTAATAGCAGACATAATAAAATACAAAATTAATAATACTTTCCTAAGAATAATCTATATTTGTACATCAATAATTGCATACTTTATCAGGTCAGAGAAGAAAAGGGAGGTGGTGGAAAAATGACTGGCTTTTAAGACGACCCGCTCTCGGCCAATACGAGACTTTGGAGGCCGCACTGATGGCTGAAGATCCGGCTTTTATAAACTTCACCAGAATAGGGCCTGATATGTTCCATGAGCTATTACAGGTCGTTGGTCCCAGGATCACGAAGAACTACACCTGGCTCAGACAGTCCATCAATCTAGATTTGAAGTTGGCAATTACCTTAAGGTTCTTGGCCACAGGGGACAGTTACCGTACATTGATGTATGGGTTTCGTGTTGCATACAATACGATATGTAGTATTGTACGGGAAGTTTGTGAGGCCATAGTTTCAGCATATGCTGGGGATGTTATCCAGTCTCCTACTGAGCCTGAGGAGTGGAAGGCCATAGCCGATCAGTTCGCGGCTAAATGGCAATTTCCACGCGCCATTGGAGCTCTAGATGGGAAGCATGTAGTTATACGATGTCCTAAGAACGGTGGGTCATTCTACTATAACTATAAAGGTTACCATTCTGTTGTGCTGATGACCCTGGTGGACGCCAATTGTCAATTCATATGGGTAAATATTGGATCGCAAGGAGGATGGTCCGACGCACAAATCTGGAATCAAAGCGACCGCAAGTTGGCAATCAAAAGGGGGTTGATTGGCATGCCAGAAGCAACACCTCTTCCAGGTGACGACATACTAATAGGATACTATATCATCGCAGATAATTCATTTGCCATAAGGACACGGCTCATTAAACCATTCTCTCGACGAGGCATTGAGAAGGACGAGCGAATTTTTAACTATCACCTGTCTAGAGCCAGGATAGTTGTGGAGAATGCTTTTGGTATTTTCGCTAAGCTCTGCCGATGCTTAATGTCTATTCTGCCACAAAGACAAGACACGGTTGAATCGATAGTTCTCGCATGCGTGTAGTTTTAACATATTTATTTAAAAAAAATGCACATGTGTTTACATAGAATTACAACAATGTTTATAATACGTACATGTTCAAATGGGATTGGAACGAAAGGCACGGTCTTATAGAGTTCTTCTCCCTGGCCTTCACAATATATATAGGATCTGGAAAGAGTTGTCATATCATACCATATTTTATTAAACGAGTTCAGGATTTTTGTTAGTAAGCGAGCCTGGACGAGTTAAATAAAATATGGTATGATATGACAACGAGTGTCAGATCTTTTTTTATCACACGCTTTCAAAAGTAGTGGGCATTTACTCAATTAGTCAGAAAAGTTATCTGGAGCTCTTGTTGTATTACATTGGAAACTGGGTATAGCATGTGATAAAATGGAGTAAGATATCCTGGTGATCAGAACATTCAATTGGACCAAGAAGACGATGCCCACGAAGTCATTACAGGGGCTTGGAGAGATGGGTTTCACATGGATAATTTGCAGGTTCCAAGAGGTGGAAATCTTGCCACTTTCCGTGGAAAACAAGAGAGGCTCTACTTTAAACACTACTTCAACACTATTTGATCTGTGGAGTGGCGGTTGGTTCCTCCCGGCTCTTGGTTTTTGATTGAGGAGGTAGACTCTTCCCCAGACACGGCTGATTCCATTATTTCTGTTACGCGCTGTTGCTGTCGCTTGCATGTTCTCTTTTTGGGAGGCATTTTGTGTATGACAATACAAGAGGCTGTCAGCGCAATGTTCAATCGTAGTTCGTTCCTACCTGTCCGTACCAGTCCGTCGCAAATCCCACTGCTTCGTAGCGGACCGTTCTAGTTCGTACTTACCCGTACTAGACTGTAGCTGATCCGTAATTAGATCGTTCTGATTGGTGTAGCATCGTACATAATCGTACCAGACCGTAGCGGATTATTGGTACCGATTCATGGCGCTCCGTACTAAATCGCGTCGATCAGTAGCAGTCCGTACCTTTCCTTGTTCGTTTTCCAACATTTTGATGGTAGATTCGTCTAAATCCGTACTCACATCGTTGTGCTCCGTACTGAAATCGTAGCGGCCTACGCATTTTAACAATTTCGTAGTCATTCGTAGCCGATTGAATTGTAGCTCATTCGTAGCTCTGGTTCGTGACAGTGTGACCGAGGTATAAACAAGGAAAAATGTCAATTTTACATGAATAAGTTAGTGTTTATGGGTCATAAGCTGTCTGAGAGAGGAATAGGGGCAACGCAGGTCAAGGTCGATGCTGTAGTAAACGCGCCTGAGCCGCGAAA
The DNA here is from genome assembly GCF_020536995.1 of Dreissena polymorpha. Taxonomy (NCBI): domain Eukaryota; kingdom Metazoa; phylum Mollusca; class Bivalvia; order Myida; family Dreissenidae; genus Dreissena; species Dreissena polymorpha. Next base: position 1,038,213 of record NC_068364.1, read on the forward strand.
CGCGAGCGAGGTTCGAAGTTTCCTCGGTCAAGTGAATTTTTGCGCAAGATTCATACCGAATCTGTCTACGATTTCAGCGCCGTTAAATGATCTGTTAAGAAAGAAAACGGTGTTTAAATGGGGTCGGTCTCAGCAGGACGCGTTCAAAGAATTAAAAAAAAAGCTAGCATGTGCTGAAACATTAGGGTATTACGATAAAACCGCGCCGACAAAGGTCATAGTCGATGCGAGTCCAGTAGGACTAGGTGCTGTGCTCGTGAAGATTAAAAATGGCGAAAACCGCGCAATAAGTTATGCCAGTAGGAGCCTAACTTATGTTGAGAGGAGATACTGACAAACTGAAAAAGAGGGTTTAAGCGTAGTGTGGGCATTAGAGCGTTTTCATCCATGGCTTTATGGTATCGAGTTCGAGCTTCTTACTGACCACAAGCCACTTGAATACATTAACGGACCAAGGTCAAAACCTTGAGCGATGGGGTTTTAGGCTGCAACCGTACCGATTTACGGTTAAACATGTGTTCAATAGAGACAGCACACGTGGCGCTTTCCCCGCGGATGCTAGTAAATTTCAATTAAACTGACATGTGTATCATGCTCCGGGTGTCAAATGGCTTATAAAATGGAATTGATTAACAGCCAGTTTGGTTGCTCGTAAATGTCAAGTTAACGATTAAGGTGAATTGTGTGAGAACATTGCACGTACTTTGTGAGAACATTGCACGTACTAGCGGCATGCTATTTTATTTTCATTGATAAAATGTTTTCATTTGTGATGTTTTGTTTTGTTTAAATTACGTTTAGATTGTTGGATAAATGCATGGTGTAATTTGTTATTATGAATTGTTTGTGAACGTATGGGTTCATGTTAAGAGTATGTTTTTGTAGATCATGCATTATTTGGTTTGAAAAAAAAGGAGGGATTGTGGTGTAGCTTGTACTGGCCACGCCTACTCGCAGGACACGCCTCCGGCATGAATGCCTCTTTGATAGCATGTACACCAGACAGACTGTTTTGTACGCTTGACGAGAACGGATGTAAATAAAACCAGTATCAATGGTGTTTGTTCCTTAAATGGAGTTCTTTTAATGGTGATAATTAGTGTATTCTGTAGAAGAAACACTACACATACAAACTTTGATACTTCAATATAGCACATTGGCCATGTTATGCCAAATTTTACGGGGTAATGATGGACAGAGGATTTCCAAATTATCCATAAAATGACGTCAATGTCAGTGCAGAACTTCAACATAAAAGTTTTGTTCTTTTTCTCTAGACTTATGCACAGATACATATAAGATTAAGTTCTTTAGACTTAGTAAAATTTAAACAGTGATCCGATCATTCAATGAAGAGTAAACATTTACCCTTTGTTTTATACAGACTAACATTATGATTAAATTAAGCTTTCAGCGTCTGTTCTAGAAGAATACTTTGTCCAAAGATTTGCCAAAACTGAAATCTGTGTCAGATCAAATATTCATGTTCATGCACATAAATTTAAACAGGCATGAACATACTTTCAGGCAAAGAAAGTTTGCACTTAGCACCCTTCATATGCTAAAAAGAAAACAAGGCATGCAGTGCAGCCGTCCAAAAATGGACTGTCCTGCTACCATCATTCTGAAGGAAGTGTTGATATTCACCCCAGAAGAAATTAATTGTTTTGTTGTTTCTTTTATTTCATTATTTACCCACAAGCATTTCAAAACATTAAATTTATATTGTATTATTGAAATCGCTAAACTTTCAAAAAATCATAATAGTGCATCAATGTACAAAAATAGTTTAACAACTGGTTATATAATCGACTTATTACAAAATGTACATTTGTATCCTTTGTGTTAAATTTATACCTCTTAAACGTCCCATAAAGACGATATGATTGCAATTAAATCAAACATCTACGTCCCATCATTTTTGCGCCATTATTTGTTTTCATCACTGTATTGGTTGTCAACATTATGTCATTTAATAATACAAAGGAACATCAAGCGAGCTGGAAAACAGATGGCTGCTTCTAGTGTGAAGAGTGACTTTAGCAAAGGCATCAAGAAGATTATGGTGGTGTTTCTCAACATCTAACACAAATACCATACAGTTGGAGAGGTACTTATACATGAAGTAACACGCTGTCAAGTTAAACTTTTGTTGTTTCATTTGCTGTAACATGTGAATTTATTGGATTGTACTTGAAAGAAATTTTCTAAAAACAGTCACAGTTGGTGGGTGTATGTGCGTGCAGGCGTGCGTGATGTGTGTGTGCGTGCACCCAAACATAGCTTGCCAGATCTGTATCTTTGTCCTTCATCATGCAAATTAAAATTACATATCACCATCAACACACAAGTGTTGGGATTAACATACCTATACTGGCCTCAAAGGTTAATGTTTTGCTTGGAGGTCAAAGGTCGATATTGGCCATAAAACAGCCTGTCTGGACTGAAGTTTGAAATTCATTATACAATTATACAATCACTTTTCACAAATGGCCTCACGAGGAGAAGGGTTGTCATGTCAGACAATTGCCTCTCTGCCTCAAAGGTAAAGGTGTTCTAAGGGGTCAAAGGTTAAATATGGTAATAAAAGAGCCTGCCCTGTTACTTTGTGATTCATAATGCATATTTAAAATAAATTGCTATCACGACTTCATGCTCTCAAACATTGGTTGCATAATAAAAATCAACAACACTTACTTATATTATAAACAGATGTTGCTTATGACTACATGTATTTTTGAATCACCAACGTTTGAGTTTGTAATATAGTTTGAAGACACGTTTGGGTGGTCATGTTTGCAAAATACAAGTTTATATTAATGACCGCTGTGTGATGATTAAACACAGCATTGAAATAGTTGAAAATAATATTGAAACTATTTATTTTATCTTCAACAGAATGCTGGGCTATCCCAACGAATATACAGCGACGTGGCGACCATGATAAAACAACTGGTAGTGGAGGATTGCGTTGCATCTGTGGAGGAAATGCAACGCCATCTGACCTCATTTGTGAAGAATGAGGTCACACCAACTCCGTCAAGGACTAATCGAAGATTTGTCCCTTCCAAAAAAAGCTTGCGCTACCATATTAACAAGGTGGCAAACCTTGGTTGTCAAAGCAATGACAACCAAGGCAACTTAGTTGAGCTAGTGAGTGTTCTAAGTGTCTAATAAACAGTCACTTGAATGAAGTGATATATATGTCTACTCTCTTAAAGGGACGTGTTAACAGATTTTGGCATGCTTTACTTCTTTATAATGTGTTGAAGTTTGTTATTAAATGTTTTTGATAGATAAATGTAAACTTCGGAACTAAATAGCTCCAGTATAACACAAGAATAAAATTAAAGTAAATGTAAACATCGGAACTAAACAGCTCCAGTATAAAACAAGAATAAAATTGAACAAAGAAAAAAAACAGGTCCCTTTAATGTTATAAAATGTTATTCCAATATATTATCATGAAATCGAATTGTTGGTATTTGTGTGTGTGCACACTTAGGGTAATGCATTTACAAAGCATCAAAGAAAATATGTAAAGGCAGCATTTTTAAATGCATGTAGTCATACTGTAGCAATTTTATAATATTTACTAATTAGCAAACTGTTTTAAATGTTGATATCAACAGTTTAAATCCTATAATATTGTTAGTATTGAAATAAATTATGTACACATATTTATATTCATCAGTTCGAATCCCATTATATTTATATATAAGTGTAAAAATAAAAAATCTTTTATTTTAAATAGATGAATAAAGGATTCAATGGCTGACATTTGAATTGTTTTAATAAATATGTACAGTTACTGAATGACATGCAAATAATGCTTAGCTGTTTAGTTTTAAGCTTTAATCATTTTTCGTTTTCTTTAAGACCTTATGTTATTGTGAAAGTTGATGTGCTTAAATTACACCCACAAGAGTGTGTTTCATTTGTGTGCATTTATGAGATATACCATAGTCTGACTAAAATGATTGCCTTTTCACAAAACAATTCAGCATGAATAATGTCCGACATTCCATTTTGACACTAATTTTGATACAAAAGTAAAGGATTGACAATCTGTTGTGTATTTTGACATTTTAGCCTTGTTAGTTATAGATGAAAATAATTATGCGGATAAGTGATTATAACCGTAAAAAATTGCTCTTGGATTGCAAATATGGTCTTAACCTCGATGCTATTGCGTGATAAGTTAAATGAAAGTTTTGTGCATGCGTGAACATGGCAGGTTAAAATTGTAAAGGAGTAAAATTACATCAAAAAAAGTTGAAAGTTTAAGAAAAAAAACGTGGTAATAATGAAAGTGTTTAAGTGAACATTTTGATGATTACCTACGACAGGGGTTTATACCTCCGGCAACGCCATCGCCGCCGCCGCCAAGCTCGGACATTTTATCATCAATTTTGGAAATGCTAAATTATATTGACAAAAAGAACATCACAACTTGATCAAATTCATCAAAAGTATCGGGCATAGTCTCAAGAATAGACAAAATAGAACAACGGATGAATAATATAGAAACCCGAATAAAGGAATTAGGAAAAATAGTGTGATTTCAGTGGGAGTATGATGGAGAACTTAACAAAAAAAAAACAGAGTGAATTTGACTCAACTCTCAAATCCACGAACAACTTGCAAAGCCGCGAGAAGTCAGTGATCCTTCACAAAAATAAATTAAAAGCTGAAATAACTGATTTTGGAATATATTGAAAAAAGACTTCACGTGCAAAACGCCCAAACGGAAATAAAGCTGTACAGGGCACATAGAATAGGCCGGTACCAGCCGAATAAAGTGCGCCCCATTCTTGCGAAATTCGCAAACTACCCGGACAAGGAAAGAGCCCGCAAGGATTCGAAGCAACTCAAAGGTACCCCTTTTGGAATATTCGAGCAGTATCCATGGGAAGTGATGTAGGTCCGACGAAGGCATATAACCATCATGAGAAAGGCAAGATCCGAGGGAAAAGAGGCAAAATTGACAAACTGTATATAGACAAGCAAGTGTATAAGGAATAGGACGTTAGTGAGGATGTCATTAAATTGTCACATGTAATGTGGAAGGACTAACTACATTTAAATGCTCAGATAGTAAGTGTTCATCTTCTCTCAACTACCACGATATTATATTTCTTACTGAAACTTGAACAAATAAAGACTCTACTGTAGATCTAAAACGCTATAGCAAACCTATGCACTCATACAGACGATTGCAACACCGTAGAGCGAAGCGCTCGAGTGGTGGTATTGTGATTTACATAAAGACTCTAATTGTAAAGGTGTTACATTAGTAAAACAAATTACATTGATTGCATTGTTTGGCTTAAATTAGATAAACAGTTGTTTAATATTGAATGAGATGTATATTTATGTGTTGTACATATTGAACCAGAAAATTCCCCTGTCCACTCTTTGTATACTAATGATATTTTTCAAACTATTGAATTTCATGTACATTATTATTAAACCAAAGGAAAGTTATTTCTAACTTGAGACAAAAACTCGCGAACATGAAATAAAGCCGATTACATCGAAAATGATAGGTATATAAGCGAAACTGATTTTGATACTGTCCCAGATATTGAAACCCTAACCCCGCGCTCAACTTGTGACCTAATTACGAATCGATTTGGAGACTACCTGTTAGATATATGTAAAGCGACTAATATTCGCATTTTGAACGGACGTTTACATTATGATCAAAATATAGGTAAAATGACGTGCTATACACATACAGGTATAAACTTAGTTGATTATTTATTAACTGCGCGTACCATTTTTAAGGATATAATAGATTTTACCGTTAATAATTTCACGGAATTCTCCAATCACGGGCCGCTGACTTTAGCTCTCCGTGCGAATAACGCGGTTTCATATAGTAATATTAATCCGATTGTTTATTTTAAATGGAAACCCGAGAAAAAATTCGTCTTCCTTCGTGATGTTTCGTGCGATGTACATAATCTGGAAAAAATGTTATTACATGTATCACAAATTGATTCAAACTCCGATCCGGATATCCTAGTGAGAGAATTTTCGAACTACTTAAATTCTAAAGGAAAAAAGAATTTAAGCGCATTATAAAACTTGAAAAGTAAAGGAATTACATATTTTGATAAAAATAAACAAAAGTGGTTTAGCGAAGAATGTAAAACCAAACAATCTCAATGTACAAGAGCTAAATACGAGTATAATCTTAATAAAAACGAGCGTACACGAGAACAAATGATTATATCGAAAAAGTATTATAAGTATACATGTAGGAAAACAAAATTAAAATACAACACTGGGCAAAGCAAGCATATGAATGCTATAAGAAGGAAATCGACCAATGAGTTTTGGAAAGTATTTAAATGTAAAACTATATCACAAAACTCAGATACAATACCGTTAAACGAATTTCAAGATTATTTTAGTGAATTAGCGGACGAAGGTGACGTAAATATAAATTATTTTGACGCCGATACTTTCTTACATGAATTTGATAATAGGCTTAACACAGAATCTTCGTACCCCGAACTCGATGACCCTATATCAACAGAAGAAACTAGAGCTTTGTCACAGACGTGACGTATACCCCCACGTGCCGCATTGACACAGACTATGTTGCATGTTATCTTCACAAAATAATAGAATCTATTTTTTGGCGATTTTTAAGAATTATTATGTCATTATCATTTTTGACCTTTGAACTCAAAGTGTGACCTTGACCTTGGAGATATCGACATAATTCTTTCGTGCGACACACCGTCCAATCATGGTGAACAAATGATTTAAAATCTCACAATGAACTTCCTAGTCATGGCGCGAACAAGCTCATTTATGGCAATTTTTGAACTTTACACTCAGTATGACCTTGACCTTGGAGATATCGAAGTAATTCTTTCGCGCGACACACTGTCCAGTGATGGTGAACAAATGTTCAAAATGGTTTAAAAATCTCACAATGCACGACATAGTTATGGCCCAGACAAGCTCATTTACGGCCATTTTTTACCTTTGAACTCAAATCATCATTTTAAAATCTCACAATGAATGACATAGTTATTGCCCGGAAAAGCTCATGTTTTGCCATTTTTAACCTGTGTACTCAAAGTGTGACCTTGACCTTGGAGATATCGACGTAATTCTTTCGCGCGACACACCGGCCAATTATGGTAAAGAAATGTGCCAAATGATTTTAAAATCTCATAATAAATTACAAAGCTATGGCCCGGACAAGCTCATTTATGGCCATTTTTGACCTTTGAACTCAAAGTGTGATCTTGACCTTTGAGATATCGACGTAATTCTTTCGCGCGGCACACCGTCCAATGATGGTGAACAAATGTGTTAAATGATTTAAAAATCTCACAATGAACACCATAGTTATGGTCCGGACAAGCTTTCGGGACAGACCAACAAACCGACCGACAGTCCGACCGACAGACAGACCGACAAAGTGACAAGCCCTCATTACCAATGGTAACGGGGGTATAATTATAAGGGCAACAAAACGGTTGAAAAAAACAATAAAGCTCATGCGAGTGACACTATCATATATGAATATTTTACGGGAACAATCCACCTCACCGTCAGGCCGTAAGAAGTATTGTTTAACTACATACTTGATAAAAAGTGTTTTCCCCGCAGCGGGGCATCCGGAATTATATACCAATTCATAAACGTGGAGACATATCAGACCCGACGAACTGTCGAGGAATTACATTAATAAGTTGTTTTGAGAAATTATTTACAAGCATATTAAATAACCGTCTTAAACAATGGGTAGAAACAAATGACATTCTAACGGATGCACAATTCGGCTTTAAACCAAACTGTAGCACGTTCGATGCAATATTTATTCTTAATGCTCTTATAGAAAACAGTTTCAGAATAAAGATAAACTATATTGTTGCTATACTGACTACCGGAAGGCATATGACGTCATCACTCGCGGTCAATTATGGAGTAAGATGATTAATGTGGACATCGACGGTAAACTCGTAACACTTATTCGATCCATGTACGATAAAGTAAAATTACATATTAAACACATGGGTAGCTTATCAAACATATTTAGTAGTAACGTCGGCCTATTTCAGGGGGAGATTACCTCGCCCACATTGTTTTCTCTCTTAATTAACGACATCGAATTCGGTTTGCAAAATAGAATAAACGCCGCAATTACACTAGATCAAATATTAATATACATGTACCTATTATTATTAGTTGACGACGCGGCTTTATGTTCTGAAACACCGGAGAGTCTTCAAGAATCATTAAATAATTTAGAAACCTACTGCGATAAGTGGAATTTGACAGTTAACATTGACAAATCTAAGGTCATGGTATTCCGAAAAGGTGGCACAATTAGTAAAACGTTAAAATGGACATATAACGGTCACGAAATAGAAATTGTTTACAATTTAAATTACCTTGGATTTGTCATGTCAAGCGGTGGATCATTTGTGGCCGCAACAAATACACTGTATTTCAAAGCCTTAAAAGCAATGCATTCTTTGTTCTCTCTAACAAAAGACATGAACGTACCATATTATGTTAAATTTATTTAAGGCATATGTATCATCAAAATTAAACTATAACTGTGAGTTTTGGGGATTTATCAAATCGGAAATCATTTTGAATTTTGTAAAAGAATATTAAATGTAAAGATGTCAACAAACTCACTATCGCTATATGCCGAGGTTGGTCAATTCCCCTTGTATTTAGACAGATATGCCAGAATTGTTAAATATTTTTTGAAATTAAATTCTGTAAAGCAGGGTAATTTTATTCTAAAACAAATTGTTCTATCGCATAGATTAGACATTGAACGCAAACATAACACAAACAATTGGTCATCAAAAGTACGGGATATTCTTAATCAAACCGGTTTTAACGATGAATGGCTATTCCCCGAATCTGTGAACTCTGATCAAGTTATCCTGTTACTTAAAAACAGATTACGAGACCAGTATATCACTAACTGGCATATAAGTGTCACATCATCTAATTAAATGATTTTATATAAGGAATTAAAACCAGTATTCGAAAGATCGGCTTATCTTGATATTTGAAAATAAAAAACCTAGGAACATTATTGCTAAATTCCGTTTGTCGTCTCACAACTTATTTATTGAAACGGGTAGATACCAGAATATGGAAAGAGATCAAAGACAATGTGTTTTATGCAACCTTAATGATATCGAGGATGAATATCACTTTGTTCGTACATGTTCTTACTATGCAGATGTTAGGAAAATATTAATTCCAATGTATTATAGATTTCGCCCACACATGTTTAAGTTTATCAAACTACTTAATAGCTCAAAGAAAAAAAGTGTTAATAAAACTAGCCATGTTTTTTTTAAAGGCTTTGAAATGCGAGAACATGTCTTATATATCTAAGATAAAGTATACATTTTTCACGAAGACAATAAGCTTACATAATGTTATACGTGTTGCTATTATTAAACTACATTTTCACATTATGTATTAACCTCATCCATGTGACATTCTCACTACAACATGCTGTATTTTTCTATTTTAAATTGATATGTCTGCGAAATGATGTATGTTTTGTATTTAATTGAAACGCATGCTATGCTGTTATTACATATTTATGTTAATGACGATGAGCTATATATTTATAAATATATATATATATATATATATATATATATATATATATGCTTAAGTCGAAATAAACTAATCTGTTCTGTTCAGTAGATAATTAATTATATTTTATATTGATGCGCATGTTATTGAAATATACAGTTTTGTACATCAACAATATGATCTTAGTTTGGCTTAATCCATGAGACATTATATATTTAGCTTAATCAAACCAAAGTTTCGTGTCCGGATTATAGTAGAATTTTACAGTTCCAGTTCCAATGTTTTGTTTGTTGTTTGAAAAGTATGAATGCGTTATGTTTTTAATTTTAGCATAGTTGTTCATCCGGATTTTGGTAAGCTTTATCTAATATGATGATGTCTGAATAGCAACATATAAGACCGAAGAACTTATGCATTGAATGATGAGCTGATCCAGAATCGAAAATACATGTCTATGTGTTTAAAGATGAAATCTGCACAATGAAGTTGGATTCTTAACAGATTAAAAACTTACACGTACTACACATAATAGATTGTCATGCAGTGCTTTTCGTGATCAATGAAAATGTGTTAACAAAACAAAAAATACTGTATTTTAATCAGTTTACCTTTTTTTACAAACTTCCAAAATCTAAATCCGATCTAAGTAATTCAAAATAGGAATGCTTTCCTGGGAGTATTAAATATGTCACGCATTCAACCACCATGAATTTGTTCATGCTGACATATTAGAATCAAATCGCTGTCACACTAAACCTAGCCTGGGGCTAGGTTTAGTGTGACGTAAAATGCATTCATGATGTTTAGTCCGAATTTCTCCCTTTGTCCGAATTTATACGGATTGACCCTAGCGGTTGAGTTCAGAAGCTCAGAGACTGTAAAAAAAAGACAAAATTGTGTATATACTACAGTGTACATAGACGGTGGAGGACAACTCGATACTAGATGTGGGAACGATAACCTTTTGTTCAACTCTACAGGTCTGGTAGAGGTTCGTCTACATAGGCGGTGATGATATACAACAACAACAACATGGTCGCAAAAAAAATGTTATTGTTGGCGTCAAATAAATCTCTTTCAATAGCCCGAAATAGCTTTCTATTACATAATTAGCAGATCAGGAAAACACTCATACTTCCTTTGTAATGTGTAAACAAAAGAAAATCCACTTAAGCCCAAGTCTCACTTTTCCCGGTAGAGCCCCGGTCCATCCAAGTTTGCTAACGCCGGTCGAGAGGACCGGGATGATTCGTAGACTTTTTTTAACGCAGTCACATTATTTCCTGGTGCCGCCCCGGTTGAAGCCGGTCAACAGCCCGGCAGAGTCCCGGTCAACCCGGACTGGCTACGGTTTATCCCGCTGAAGCCCCGGCAGAGCCCCGGTTGTCGCCGGTAGTGCCCCGGTGAAAGCCGGCAGCGTCCCGGCATATCCCCGGTTGTCGCCGGTAGTGCCCCGGTTGAGCCCCGGTGAAAGCTGCCAGCGTCCCGGCAGAGCCCCGGTATACCGTAACACCGCCGGCACTCACCGTGTACCGGCATCAGACCCCGGCAGAGCTACGGCAACGCCCCGGTTTCACTCCGGTCGCCGCCGGTAATGCCCCGGCGGAGCCCCGGTGAATGCCGGTGGCGTTAAGGCAGAACGCCGTTTTTCTTATATACCGTACCTATACCGTTACTCAAACGGCATTCACCGGGGCGTTGCCGTAGCTCTGCCGGGGTCTGTATGGGCCCCGGTGGAGCTACGGTGCCGTCCCGGTTGTTCCCGGTGCCGTTCTGGTTGTTCCCGGTGCCGCGCCGGTCGTTGCTGGTTCTTCCCGGTGACTCCCGGTTAATCTCGGAGGTATTAAACATGTTAATACTTTCCCGGTGGAGCCCCGGTTTTCCCCGGTTCATCTCGGTCGTCACCGATGGAGCCCCGGTTCAATCCGGTAGAGCCCGCCGGCATCATAGTGAGACTGGGCCTTTACCCTGATAAAGAACGGTGTACAGATTGTTTACGTTGTCTCACGACTTTTCGCGCTCGATTTGCGCGCTCGATCTACTCAGTGAAATATCATATCCGGTAACTTCGTATATTTCCGGGAATAATCATAAATATTTGTTGTTGTTTTTTTTTTTTCATTTTCTTTTTTCTTGAATGTCTCGTTAACGCAAAATAAGATAACAATATCTTCAAATATGTTTATAAATACCAAATGTTATGTCTTCGAAAATGTATCAGAAAAAAATCTTCTTACTGTCTCCGTAGACACTCGTATCTTTTCGGCCTAGACCGTCAAGTGAGGAACTTATTCTCGCATGAATATGCAAACAATAATAAAAACTATGCCCTAGCCAATGCTTAGCAATTTTGCTTCAATAATATTTTTACACGTTTTATGACACTGCCATGTTATATTGTAATGTTCTGTATTTACAAGGCGGGTTATTGAGATATGCGAAGAACTTCTTTGATTGCGCATGAATTACCGCCAAGTGGTAAATCGGACTTTTGGGAATTCATTCATTCGTGGGTTTTGGCAGCCAGCCAATTCTGACTGTCTCAGAAATTTGTATCATTGCTATGGCCTTAGAGCTACGCCCCAGGCCAAAAACGCAAACTTAAGTACAGTTACAGTTTTGTAAACAAAGGATAATGGATATTTATACACAAACATGGCATGGCGAAGTGACAAATTCCCCACGTTCTTAACGTATTGCCTATTTAAACACCATTTTACACTTGAATCATAATGAAGAAAAATATAGGATCGCACTTAGTAAGTTCCGCTTATCATCACATAATCTCGAAATAGAAAGGGGTCGGTATAATAATATCGAACGAGAAAATCGGAAGTGCCAATTTTGCACCATGAACGCAATAGAAAATGAATATCATTTCCTACTAGATTGTCCAATATATGCACACCTACGAAAACAAATTCTAAACCGCACTTTCGCAGATGGCCAACAGTAATAAATTTGCAAGATTAATGTCCAACAAATGTAAAACAGAAATGATAAGTACTGCGAAATTTATTTACGAAGCGAATAACTTAAGACAGCATCTCGATTCGTAATTCTATATTTAATCAGTAATCAATAAGTTATCTTGATGTTAATGAGAAAATTGATACATATACATGCTAGGAATGTGTACCTTCTGTACTTTTGCCACCACTGGCATATATAAAATTAATGCTCATTTTCAAATGTGAGTGCTAAATTTGGATAGGGTTTATTGATGAATAAATGTTGTTGTTGTTGTATACTTGCATATATATAATTAATGCTCATTTTCATATGTGAGGGCTATAAACTTGTATAGGCTTTATTGATGAATAAATGTTGTTATTGTTGTATTCATGAATTTATTAAATTAATGCTCATTTTCATATGTGAGGGCTTTGAACTCGTATTTGCTTTATTAATGAATTAATGTTGTTGTTGTTGTTGTATATATCTCATAAAATACACAAACAAGAATTGTATTATACTATGATGAAACTGTGCATTACGTAATTTACTTAAATTTGTAAAATAATTTATTTAAAATATTCCATGTAGATAAGATTCTTAACATTGTTATTTCAGACACACCCAAATATAACAGTCGTATTCACAAATGTTTATTTCTCTAAATAATTGTGAAAATTCTTCTAATCGTATGTATTGTAAGTAATTGGTAAATACAAGATGTGCAGTTGCAATATCAGAAGCAATTATGTATTCCCTTAATAACAAACCATGTTGACCTCTTCATAATACTATCGTCCAATTTCTATCTTCTACCATTACTTATAAAGTGTATAATGCATATATAATGTAGGCTATGAGCTTGTATAAGCTTTACTGCTAAATAAATGTTGTTGTTGTTGTTGTTGTAATTTAGACATGTATTCTAACATTAAAGAAAATAACTTCATATCGCTATTTATGTGTGAACAAATTGTCACGGTATGTTCTTTTTAAAATGTAGCCGAAATCAGTTGGTTTAATAAATATTTTAGAAATTAAGAGCGATGCATTATTCTGTAATCGCATTTTACACATAACACAACTTTTGTTATCAAATCTTATGTACTTTCGACGCTATTGCCGTTGTAGTTTTTTTGGAAAGACGGTCGGGCAGACAGAATAAAGAAAAACACTTCTACTGACAGACACATGGTAAATAAACGCAAACGTCTATACGAAGTTTTATGATACAGTTTTACGTATTATGTAGGAGTTATTCTGATGATCAATAATTATAATAATTATTCGTAGACGTCTTGTTTAATTCATTAAATGTTTAGGGATGTTCAAAACATTAATAAGGACTTGGTGACAACTTGTATTATATATAAGTTACAATGTTTGTCAATATGTGATATTCTTCATCACACAAATCAGTCCTATAAACTATTAGATAAACCTATTAATATACCACAGGATGTTATGAAAAGTACCGACCTTTCGTTGACGTTATTATAGGTTGTGGTCCAGGTATGGATGCAACTGTCTGCTCAACGGAGCATGGCGTAAAAGGTGCTGGTTGGGTTACTTGTTCACAGGGTATTGCGGGTGAATCCTCACCGTTGATTTGCACTCTTGAATTCACCTTTAGCAATCTTCGATTTTGGATATTGGCTTCTTTGCTGAATAAACATTAAAAAACAATTAAACAGAGTTAGGGCATCTTTTAATACTTAATAAATACATATTTATTTACTATTTAGAAGTTGTTGTCAATTAAATTCAATGTAATAATAGTGTAGAATTAATTTGTTGTCATTTCGTCGGTATTGTGGATATAAACTCTCCCGAGACAGAGAATCTTGTAAAGACCTATAGCCATTGTTATGTAATGTAATGGCTTTTTGATGTAGTCGTATTTCAAAAACAAATACAATCATCACCTTAAATAGGGGCGAAATTAATAATTATTATAAATGTATATTAAATTGATATGTAAAACTTGGCGTTAATTAAATTCAATGCAATATCGTAAAGATTTGTATACCTACAATAAGAATATCGATTCATTATACATGTAATTCGAGACAGCCATAAATATCATTAAATAAGCTTCAGCATGCATTTTACCCTCCAAAATGAAAGTGAATATCCTTAGTAGATCTCGCAACCTTACATGCACATCCTAATTGTCTGTCATGTTAATCGTTTATAAATAATGCCACAGGAGTTATTGTTTGCTGCTCTTTCTGAATGTTTTAGGAATTGTGATCGTAACATTTGAAAATAACAGGAAACTGGTCTTTGCTAAGGACGTGTAGATATGGTCAGGTCAGTTTTTATAGTTTTGAATTGTGATAGCTATATATGTATATACCAGTATTATAGAATATGTAGCAGCGTTCAAATGTATTAATTTACATTTTGAAGGATTGACGTGAGAATAACTGTTGTATGTGCATTTACTCGACTGTTTAATATTTTTTGACATTCAAATCACATACAGTTGATCAATATCACCCATTTAATTTTATTTATTTTTATGGTATGGTAATATTAGACTTTATACTATATTGTTCAATGCTGCCTAAAATACTATACAATTAAGAAATAATTGCCAAATATGTGTTTCAAACAACCATTTCGAGCTTTATTTTTAGGACTAAAACCTCTATGGTGTTGTTTATTAAATGTCGATTCAAATGAGTTTTGTTAATAATTTGCTGTTCAAATTAGTACCATCTTTACCTCTACTTCGCTCCTGTTTGTTACCTCTTTCTGCATTGTTAATAAATGATTTCATGTAGTACATTTTTTTCTTTGTCATTATTAAAAGCATTCGGGTCACATCAATAATAAATAAAAACAACAGATGTGTTTGTCAGAAACACAATGCCCCCTTCTGCGCCGCTTTGAATCCATATATTTGACCTTTAACCTTGAAGAATGACCTTTACCTTGACATTTTACCACTCAAAATGTGCAGCTCCATGAGATACACATGCATGCCAACTATCAAGTTGTTATCTTTAATATTGCAAAATTTATGACCAATGTTAAAGTTTTCGGACGGACAGACAGACGGACGCACAAAAATTCGGCCGGGATAACAAATGGTTGAAGCATAGTATAAAGCATAGTATAAAAAGAAAATCAGTTTGTTTAGAGTGTGCTAATTCTTAATATCATCCCTGGAAAGGGAGACAATCAAAATCATCGAATTTGTGCTAATTAAAATAATATACAATCCTCTCATTTATAAAAGACCGTAGTTTTTTGACAAATGTAACAAATACCCATAGCATGCTTTGTCAACTTTTTTCAAGGGTTGACAACTCATAGATGACTGGATCATCGGAAATGAAACTGTGTCTTCCACAGCTACTCTTGCGACATATTTCAAATTTTAATTTCAATCTCGTGATAAAAGGGAGCAGTTTGCTCCAAATTATACACTTATGCATGATTTGCTTTGTCAGATATGCTTTAGGGCAAATAACTCAGAAATGTGGGAATCATTTGGCATAAATTAAATAAGGGACATCCACTCTTTATTGTGATGAGATACTTCATGAACAATATTAAAATGCAGTTCACTTCTCAAACATTTTGTGAGGACTGTGCTTTGGAGGATATTTTCAAAGGCCAATTATTCACAAATGTATGGATTAATGTGTATTCAAAAATGTCTTTAAGATATTCTCTTCAATGGTGATGACATATTTGAAATTTCGATTTTCCTACAACAGAAATGTGGACAGACTTCCCTCCTAAAACTGCCCGATCAACAAATCAACAGATTTATTCATTTTAACCCTAATTCTTCAAGCATATGATACATCAATTAAATCATTGCTATGAGCCTCTTATGAGCCGCTATCTGGGAAAAAGGGGCTTAATGCATGTGTTTTAAAGGTCATCATAGATCAGTCTGCACAGGCTAATCACGGGTCATACTTTCTGCTTTAATGCAATTGTATAATGAAAGGAATTTTCTTCTTAGCAAAAATTCAGTTAAGGCAGAAAATGTTGTCCCTGATTAGCCTGTGCAGACTGCACTTTAAGCACATTCATATAGTCCCATTTCTCCAGGGCGTGATTTCTATGTATCATATACTCCTGGGACTCCAGTGTATCCTCCAGCGCCACGTAGTTGCTGGGCACGTATCCCTCTGTCTCCATCTGCAGCCAATTGTATAAACAATTTAACCACAAGGTTACCGCAAAATCGTGGTTACCGCTGTGGTTACCGCGTCTCGGCGGTTTGTATAAAAAACGACGTTGACGTTAACCACCCTATTACCGCGGTTATTTTTAACCCACCTCTACGAGCTGGGTTAGATGCTGGTTACCACACGGACTACTGACCAACATGGCGGACGTTCTCTATTTTAGACACAGACAACAGCGACGGTTTCGACGAATTGACTTACAAACGAATGGACTTGATGACGACGAACTGCGCCGAAGGTATAGGTTTTCTGCCCAGAGCCTAGACAGACTTGTCGACCTCTTGGACCCTATTTTACGACGACAGACGCGACGAAACAGGTCTCTGTCAACACGACAGCAGTTACTTATAACTCTTCGATTCTTGGCTAATGGGAATTTTCTTCAGGTCATCGGCGACACCTTCGGCGTTGACATAGCTACTGTTTCTCGGGTTAATACCGCTGTCGTTGACGCTATTTTCGGACTGAAGGACCGTTTCATTAAATTTCCGACCAGCGACGAAGACCGACGCCGAGCGACTAATGACTTCTTCCGGGTTCGGGTATTCCCTTCCGTCATTGGTTGTATAGACGGAACCCACATCCGTCTTCTTTCACCCGGGCAGCCCGACGAAGCAGCGTACGTCAACAGGAAACATTATCATTCGATCAACGTACAGGCAACTTGTGACAGAAACGGTAAGCCTATTTGTGTTATTGATCTCCAGGAAAAACTGCATTAATTTTTAAATCCATGGCATTTTATCCAAAACACGTAATTCATATTTCATTATTTCAATGATGTTCACAATGCAAGTATTTCGTCTTAAGATATTAAACAATACATCATAAAACGAAATAATCGCATCATACTTTATTAAATTTAAACATAAATTATTGCTGTCCATGTGCACACCCACGTTTATTTAACTCCGTTATCTTTCCTATAAAAATGCGACCGTATCTGCGACTTAACGTGTGAAAACTAGCTAAATCCACTCAGTTTTCTCTGAATGCATAATACATGTACTACACAGTTCGTGTACATTGTAATTTTTGACAATGAGGTTCCCTACGGGGTAACTCTTGCAAAAGCTTTTTTTACCCATATGTAAAATGTTTAAATATTGAAAGCTGCGCTTTAGTTTGATAGTTTGTTATTTTATTATTATTGGAGGTAAATTTATACACGATGTTTATATTGCAAATGTGTATTAAGTAATACAATGTCTACTTAAAAATTGAATTATAATTCATTTGATGTATGCAACAAATAATATTTAAATTAGGAAAAAAATATTCATTGAAAATTGTTATAACTTTTTTTGTCTTTGAACAAGAATTTTTTTTTTCAATCCCAAGAGAAAGAAATTAAACATTTTATAAGTTTTATCACTGTAAAATTTTAGCCCAGTATCTAATCTGTTTTACAAACATGTTAATGAGAAATATTACATCATAAATGAACACAGATTATTATTGGTCACAGACAAGTGCATGTAAAGCAATATAATCATTGAGTTTTGTATGTTTTAAGAACACAAATAATTAAATTTATGTTGATAGAAATATAAACTTAATTATTTGTTTTCTAAAAGAATACTAACATTTAAGACTGCTTCAAAGCTGCCTATCATTAAAACATCATTTAATTAATAATAGTTTTGTTATTCCTTTTTGTTATTTATCTGAAGATAAATCTCTAAAAATAGTTCATCTATTGTGAATCAAATGCAGTAATAGTAGAACATCCATTAAATTTCACAATAGATTTCAATGTTCAAAAGTCTTAAGTTACATATTTACAAATTGCAAATCAAATACATTATACATGTAATCATTATTAATTATTAAAATATTGTTAATTTTGTTATCTGTTAATTATTTAAAATTAAAATTCACATTAAATTCCTTAGCATAATGTTACAAAATAACAATCCTGAGATTCCTAATTCAATGATAATTAAGTATGATACACTGAATAAAATGTTTAGCTCATTTTTTTAAAACCATTTTATTTAGGGAACTTTACAAGCTTGTTATAATTAGTATTTAATTATTAATTTCAAATAATTATGGCAATTTTCAGATAAGAATGAAGCCTGCAAAGGTTACCAGGATAGTGTTGGTGTGCGCTGTACTGCACAACATGAGACGGATGTGGGGGGAACCGAACCCGGATGTTCAAGACGACCTTGACGAACAACCAGACATACAGAACTTTGACGGACCCATGGACGGACGTGGTGTGAGAAATAGACTGAACAGTATTTTGTTTGATGTTTAAGTGTTTTCCATTATGTTTTTTTGTTATAATAAGTTCAATTTTAAAATATCAGATACATTTGCTATTCTTGTTTACATTTTAATGCCTTTTTTTTTCTTTTGTGTTTATTAATTTTATAAATAAACAGTGCAATTTATGTGCAATCCAAGCTTTGCATTGTTTCTAAACAATAACACATTTGTAAAGGAAAATAAAATATTTATTGCAATTAACATTGTGAAAATACATTAACATATACAGTAAAATAAATAATATTGTATTAACTGTTGTTGTTATTAACAAATCAATGAACGAAAGAAACAGATTCAACAGTAAAATAACATTAACAAGAATAATTTTTTATTTTTTTTCTAATTTAGCAATGAGAAAGTCTGCAAGACGGGCCACTTTCCTAAAACATTCTGCCCCCGCCCTGCTCATCTCTGATTGGCTTTCCAGGGCCTCTAGTTGGGCATCTTTGAGAGTCCTTAAAGAACAATGTTAAAAAATATGTCCAAAAGAAAAAAGTTAAAAAAGTGTGTCACTAAGAACAAGTAATTGGTAGTACATTTTAATGTACAATTTTTTTTATGAAATTGAAGGTTAAAAAAAAACATGATAATATCAAGCATTTACATTTCATGAACTTGCCAATTAAAAAAATAATCTAACAAAAAGAATAGTCTTGATTTATCAATAAATATAGTACTCAAGTTTACATATTCCAATTAATACCTCTTTCTGCTTCTGTCACTGGCTGTTGAGGCTGATGGAACAGATGTTGCTAGAATTGAACAACAAATATTCGAATCAAATATTCGAATATATTATTATTTTAAGTTATTTAACTGAATAAAAGAGGGAAAAAAGAAGAAAATGTGGTGGTTGTGGTGGTGGTGTACGTGGAAGTAGTAGTTGTAAAAGTAGTAGTTTCGTAAGTATATATTAGTAGTAGCAGTAGAAGTAGTATTAGTACTTAGCATAAGAAGTAGCAGTGGTTGTAGAAGTAGTAGCACTAGAAGTAACACTAGCATAGTAGTGGTAGTGTTAGCACTTGTAATGTTAGTGGTACTGCTATAAGTATTTGTAATAGTAGCATTACATTTCATAATATATACAATTCATTTCAATAAATACTATTGGCACTGTTAAAAATTACAAATAAAAAAATAATTATTTCGTACATAGAATCTATTACTTTATAGAATTTTAGTTATTTTGATGAAAGAACTTACCGGTAGTTTTTTCCTTGGTTTTCGACTTATCTGGAAATTAAATTAAACAAATCTTTATATATTATGAAAAATAAAGACAATAGTTTCCCCTCATTGGACCCATACACATTGAAACAACACGGTGTCTTTTTGGAATCGCTCATTGATAACACGGGTAAATTTTGCGAAGAATAAAATACACACATTCATATGAATAGCATGGAACTTATCAAAACCGCATTTTGAAACATATGTATGCATCAAACGTATAAGTGGTGAATATTTGTGCACCTTTGATATAATTAAAAGGAAAAACTTTTTTTATTTACACAAAGCACATGTCAAAAGCATAAAAATTGAGTTCACCCAAACATTTTTGGAACAGTCGCTGTGTAAAGTCAACGTCATTCAGTGTGTGGATGTTGAAGTGGACAGTCGAATTTCGGTGCTTGAACGTTAAAGCATTGAGCTTTTAAGTGTATGTACTTACTGTCTTCACCGGTTTCCGCCACACCGAAGGGATCTGGGATGTCCATGTCGGTAAGAAAATCCATCATGGGCAGCCCCAGGAAATTCGGCGATGGAGGAGTTACCGCTACAACGATTTGGATTTAATTTAGATTAATGCATGAATGTGATAAGAGTGTAACTGATTTTGTTTCGAAAATGATTGGAAAGGATCTAATGTTTTAGTGACAATCATCAATGAATAATTAATAGCACAAGGTAAGAAACGAAATCGTTAAATTTATTCGATTATTTTTCATACTGGTATTGATTATATTTGGGTATCTTAAACATATTGACGTATGAAGATGAAATATCGGAAATATCTTTCATGTGTATAACGTTAATCTTAAAACAATATTGAACAAACCGATGACGGTATCTGCGTCCTCCACTATGCCGTGAAACGAGGCCGAGGTGGCGAATAGACTCGCCACCGCCTGCGAGGTTTGTGACATCTCGGGCAGTGGCGGTCCTCCCCCCGTAGCGGCAGCATGGTTTCGCTCTCTAGAAACCTCGGATTTCGCATTTTTTGTCTAAAATAAATATAGCAAATGGATACATTTCATTTTGCCTATTTAAATTCTTATATATTCTGGCATTTCTATGTGAATTGTATATCTATGAATTGTAAAAAAACAACGTGTTTTAACTAAGGCAGTCGAGGGTTCGAGCCACTCCCGGGCAAAATATATATCCCTCATTGCTTAATTTTGTCAACAGTTTAATCACTTTCACTCGTTAAATGGAAATTCGTCTATTTTATGTAAATTTATAATAAAAGACATACTAATTCTATATTTACCATATTTCTCCACTTTTCTTTCACTTGTTGGAGAGTCCTGGGGCCGTTGCCGCAAGCATTTACCCCCGCTAATAGTTCAACCCAAATATCTCTTACTCGAGCAACCATGCCCGGACCGCCCGAGCCATGGTTCGCTCTAAGCTTATGAATGTTTGTTTTCATGAAATCCGTTATAATATCAATTTCTCTTTCGCTAAAAGCTTTAGCCCGTTTTGCAGAGTCCATTTTTTCAAAACGTCGTCTGTAAAATTGACAATTTGCGCGAAAATGACGTCATGTTTAGTTTTGCATTGTTGGTAATTTTACTGCGGTATGTTTACAAATTTCAGTGGTTATGTAACCGCACAGTAACCATCGTTTATACAAATGAAAATAAACGGTGGTAACCTAACCATGTAAATAACTGCGGTAATCAGATTACCACAGTTAATTTAAACCATCGTTTATACAATTGGCTGCTGCTGGTTGTTGTACTTGGGGTCCGTGTGCTGGGCATACCACCAGTCCTCATTTCTGAAAAAAAATATCACTCGTTCAGTTCAAATCTATTTATTTTAGATCGATTTCATCAAAAGTAAAAGGCTTATTGAAATGCTCCCAAGTCCCTTTCCTGTTGGAGTCAGTACTTATTATCTTTAAGGATAGTTTAAGAACGCTCCCACAATTGGGACCATACACTTTTCCTTCCAGTCACTAGATAGACAGTCCTTTGAATCACCAGAAATAAGGCTACCTTGAATGTAAATCCTGTATTGCCAGACCAGCACATGTCAGTGCTGAGTAGTCGTTCATGCCATTATATAAAAACATATTTAAATTTAAATCTATGCTATGTTACCAATTGCAATTTTTTATTTCTTACTAGTTATACACAAGCAAATTGGAAAGGCTGTGAACATTTATATTCTAAGGCCAAAATTCACCAACCCATTCTTAGACCTAAGAATAAAGAATAAACTTAGTATCAAGAAACATGCATACAATATATACAGGCTTCCACTGGTGATTATGTCATTGACATAGTGAAGAACGATGCAGATATAGTAGATTGATGCCACGGTTAACTCAAAGATAAAGAAATTGTTGAATCCAATTGAAAGAATATCTTTATTCTAAGACTAACGGGCCCAGGGCTCTACAAGCCTGGCACATTGTGTAAAATGTGACAAAAACTTGTTGTCAATTTCATTAGAAGTTGAAAAACATTTATCCATTTGATCACTCACTCTTGATGTTGGTCAAGTAGTATCAAGATGTCCCCCTTTTTGAAGGAGAGGTCGTCTTTCGCTCTGGCGTTGTAGTCATACAGGGCGTGGACTCGCTTCTGAGGCCCTGATGGGGCTTGTGCAGGTGAAGCTATAAATAGAATGGGAATCATGATGTCACCGATGATGTCACTGACTAGCACAAACATTAGAATAGCTTAACATAGAAATTGGATCACATTAAGTAACTGACTTTCTAACCACTTATATTAAAAACTGCCACAGAAATGATTAATTCCCATAATATCAATTGTCCAACTATATGAAACAGAAGTCAGTTGTAATTTTTTCAATAATCATGTTATAGAAAAAAATCTGAGTTGAAAAACTGGCAAAACTTCAGCATAGTTTTTAACCATGCAAGTTTAAAGATAATCACAATCCAAACCCAGAATTTATTATCATTGACAAACCATTAACTTTACGGATGGATAAAACATGAAAGCATATACACAAATTATTAAAAGGATATCATAGGAATGATGGACTTGGACCCCAGTCAGGAGGAGTCCAATATTCCAATAGCTCAGGGATGTATATTGTTTCCAATTAAGTGAAGTCCATAGTAACAATAATAAATATATCAATAATTCCAGAAATTTTAAGGTAAAAAAATAATTTAACTTAAGTAACAATATTTAACAAAAGCACCGCATAGCGGTTGCCAACGCTCGGCTGTGGGTGCAATTTTGAATAAATGAAAGCTTGTCAGAAGAAAAAGAAGAATGGTAAGTGGCGAGAAGAACTCGTCTACATAGGAAGTTTCAAAGTTGAAGGTAAAAGCACTTTGATTTAAGAGCCTATGTTAAAGTTTTATATTAGAGGTCACAGTAAACTTGACCTTTGACCTAGTGACCCAAACATGGGTGTGGCGTGTAGAACTCATCAATGTGCATCTACATATGAAGTTTCAAAGTTGTAGGTGGAAGAACTTTGATTTTAGAGTCTATGTTAAAGTTTTATATTAGAGTTCACAGTGACCTTTCCTTTGACCTAGGGACCCAAAAATGGGTGTGGCGTGTGTAACTCATCAAGCTGCTGCTGGAAGCACTTTGATTTTAGAGACAAAGTTAAGGTTTTAGCACGACGCGGACGAGCTGGCTATGACAATACCTCGGCTTTTCTTCGAAAACAGCCGAGCTAACCAAATAACAACAAAAGCAATTCAAAGCCTTCGTCATGATGTTATAAAAGAGAATGTATCACTCAGAAAGAGGGAAATTAAAGATATCTGAATTGTTTTTAACTTCCTTCTTCTCTTTAACGACTTACGCATATAAAGTTTCATGACGATTTATGAAGCCATATAAGGAAAAATGCCCAGCTCCCTGGTGGCCGTATTTTTCAAGCAACTGGAACCATTTTCGAGCTTGTCCAAGATATCCTTGGGACATACCTTCTGACAATGTTTCATGAAATCGGACAATAATTATGGCTTCTAGAGTGTTAACAAGGTTTTACTATAGCTATATAAGGAACAATGTCATGCACCCTTGGCGGCCATGTTTTTCCACCAACAGGAAGCATTTCCGAACTCATCCAAGATAGCATTGGGACAAATCGTCTGACCAAGTTTCATGATGATCGGACAATGAATGTGGCCTCTAGAGTGTTAATAAGGTTTTACTCAAACAATTTATAACCATATTAGAAAAAATGCCCAACCCCCTGGTGGCCATGTTTTAAAAACAACCGTTACCATTTTCGAACTCATCCAAAATATCATTGGGACAAATCTTCTGACCAAGTTTCATGAAGATCGGAAAATAAATGTGGCATCAAGAGTGTTAACAAGGTTTTACTACAGCCATATAAGGACAAATACCCCGCCCTCTGGCGGTCATGTTTTTTAACCAACTGGCATCGTTTTTAAACTCGTCCAAGATATTATTGGGATTAATCTTCTGACCAAGTTTCATGAAGGTCGGACAATAAATGTGGCCCCTAGAGTGTTTACAAGATTTAACTATAGCCATATATAGCCATATTAGGAAATAGTCTTCGCCCCTTGGTGGCCATTTTTTTTAAGCAAACGTAACCATTTTCGAACTCATGCAAGATATTATTGAGACCAATCGTCTGACCCAATTTCATGAAGATTGAGTGTTAACAACGTTTTACTAAAGCCATATATAGCCATATAAAGAAAAATGCCCCGCCTCCTGGTGGCAATGTTTTTTATAGCAACCAAATCAATTTTGGAACACATCCAAGATATCATTGGGACAAATCTTCTGACCAAGTTTCATAAAGATCGGAAAATAAATGTTGCCTCTAGAGTTTTACCAAGGTTTTGCTTTAGTCATATAAGGAAAAATGCCACGCCCCCTGGCGGCCATGTTTTTCAACCAACCGGCATCATTTTTGAACATGTCCAAGATATTATTAGGACAAATCTTCTGACCAAGTTTCATGAAGATCGGACAATAAATGTGGCCTCTAAAGTGTTAACAAGATTTAACTATTGCCATATATAGCCATAAAAGGAAAAATGCCCCGCCCCTTGGTGGCCATGTTTTTCAAGCAAACGTAACCATTTTCAAACTCATCCAAGATATCATTAAGACCAATCTGATGACAAAAACTCATGAAGATTGGACAATAAATGTGGCCTCTATAGTGTTAACAAGGATTTACTAAAGCCATATATAGCCATATAAGGAAAAATGCCCCGCCCCATGTGGCCATGTTTTTAAAGCAACCAAATCCATTTTGGAACTCATCCAAGATATCATAAGAACAAATCTTCTGACCAAGTTTAATGAAGATCGGAAAATAAATGTGGCCTCTAGAGTGTTAAAAAATGTATTACTATAGCCATTTAAGGAAAAAGGCCCCCCCCTGGTGGTCATGTTTTTCAACCAAACGGCATCATTTTTGAACTCGTCCAAGATATTGTTTGGATAAATCTTTTCACCACGTTTATTGAAGATCGGACGACAATAAATGTGGCCCCTATAGTGTTAACAAGATTTTACTATAGCCATATATAGCCATATAAGGAAAAATGCCCCGCCCCTTGGCAGCCATGTTTTTCAAGCAAACGTAACCATTTTCGAACACATCCACGATATTTTTGAGACCAATCTTAAGACCAAATTTTATGAAGATTGGACAATAAATGTGGCCTCTAGAGTGTTAACAAGGCAAATGCTGACGCCGCACGACGCACGACGGACAAAAGGCGATCACAAAAGCTCACTATGAGCACATTGTGCTCATTTGAGCTAAAAATTGCCCTTGGATTGCAAATATGGTCTTAACCTTGATGCTATTGCGTGATTAGTAAATAATTAATTATGCTTAATATTGATGCGCATGTTATTGAAATATTCAGTTTTTTACATCAACACTATGATCTTAGTTTGGCTTAATCTATGATACATTATATATTTAGCTTAATGAAACCAAAGATGCGTGTCCGGATGCACTTGTTTATCTAAGGCGAAAACAAACAATTGCAAATGGGGAAAGTGAGGTATTTAAGTAACATTTTACAGTTCCAGTGCCAGTTTTGTTGGTTGTTTGAAAATTATGAATGTGTTATGTTTTTTATTTTACCAAGCATAGTTGTTCATCCGGATTTTAGTAAGCTATATCTGATATGATGATGTCTGAATACCAACATATAAGACCGAAGAACTTATGCATTGAATGATGAGCTGATTCAGAATCAAAAATACATGTCTATGTGTTTAAAAATGAAATGTGAACAAAGAAGTGGGTATTCTTAACATATTAAAAACTTACACGTACTATAAATAATAGATTGTCATGCAGTGCTTCTCGTGATCAATGAAAACGTGTTAACAAAACAAAAACTACTATATTTTAATCAGTTTACGTTTTTTTACTAACTTCCAAAATCTAAATCCGAACTAAGTAATTCAAAACATGAATGCTTTCCTATGAATATTACATATGTCACACATTCAACCACCAAGAATGTGTTCATGCTGACATGTAAGAAAAACGCTAACTATTTTATAGATTTTCATAGATTTTCCCTGATTGGCCTATCCTTCCATCTGTTCGTCCGTTGAAAGCTCGTTAATCAGACAGATTGCCTGTTTGAGGGATAATACTTAACTTATATTTTACCACAAGGTTAAATGGAGCTTTCTATAGTATGTATCGGATAATTTCTACATAAAAAGTGTTAATGGTCCTTTTTTAATTTGTTAAATGAATTGCCGCCCAAAACAAATTGCTGCCAGAAAGATAAAACTTTAAAAATAAATAAACATGCATTTAAACTTTTTAACCTGCCTTTTTAGGAAACTAATGGCATTTTTCTTGAGTAGCGCATAATTCATTTTATTAGTGCTGCTGGAGGGATAAAACTCTACAAATATATTGAACAGAAATAAATTTTCCAAATGTGTCTTTTCCGACATTAATTGAGTTTTGAGATGAAAAGAAAGAATATGGGTTATTTTTGTTCTCCCAACACATATTTCTTTGTTGCCCTGTATTGCTATGCAATTAGTGTAATTTAATCCTGGACTGTTTAAAAGTTGTTGTTAAATAAACGAGCTATGTTGTGCAAATTTTCTAGCTGCATACAAATGTATCTTTAACTTCCCACACAATTATTAGCATCTACTATTGCAATTTATTCAAATCTAGAAATGGCAATGATTGAACTCTTTCGTTCTTTAATAATAATAATACCAAAACAGTCAGCAACACCTGTGATTTATATATATATACATATACATTGATCATATAAGCTGATCAAACAAAGAGGCAACGTGTATTGCCGAAGTTTTATCAATAAATCAACATGTACTGTAGTCATAAACATAGTATTAAATGTAAAACATCTCATTAGGCGGACAGATAGATTATTTGGGGATTATTTTGATAAGAATAAACAGATAATACTGTCCTTGATATTGTTAAGATCAAAATGCTGATTAACTTTTTCATTAATAGTGAGAATACAATGTTTCCTCTTGACGTAGTTGGTAAGTTCGTGCAACCAGATTTAAACTTATCCAAAGTAAATGCACGATAAACATTCTGACCAATTTACTCAAGGTTTCTAGAGTGATAAAAATGTATGTTAAATGTTTTGACTCTTTAACATTTTACCAAGTTAAAACGTAGTATTGTGACAATATTGTGCAACCGGTGAACAGCAGTAAGTCTAAGGAAGTAGTTAAAGTGAATTCTGAATGCAATTGGCTGATTTTGTCATGACGTCACATGTTATATGGTTGGATATGTAAACGTATCATTCTCAATCAAAGAAACAAGCACCAACAGCTTTCAAAAATGTCCTTTTGCAGATCATGTTCATACAAACAATCCCAAGCTAATCATAACTTTTCTTAAATAAGGAAAATGTTCTTTAACACATATATTTAAAACAACAGACCATCATTACCACGTTTTGACGTGTAATCAAGAATGCTCAGTTAAATAATGATCCGAAAATGTCATTTTTAATCCGTAATTAATAATATAATTACTAGCTTAACGTTATGAAGTAAAAATTAGCCATCAATTAATTAGCGACATTTTGTTTAAACGTTTAACGTAATCTGATATAGTTTTATTTGGAAAATGTGCATATTATTTCAAGTTACGTTTCATCAAGATTTAAAGAAAAACTAATCCCCCGGAGGTTAACCGAGCTAACTGTTGACATGGCTTGATACTTTTCGCACGGCATACAACACATGGCACTCGTAAGATAAAGAAGAAATGTCACGGATACGGACTAACCACAATAGCTAATAAAAAAGAAACTTCCTTTTTAATAGCCTTTGTATTCTCTGTTGTAACGTGTAACCCTATTTTATATTGAACACCACACAGTTACTGATTGTTATGTATTCTTACCAAGATTAAAGTGAAATATACTTACATATACAGCCACCCATTATGTGAACGTGCTCAATTGTTGTTCAATAGTAGGTTAAGGCCTGTAAACAGAAAATACAACTATATTCGAATAGACGAGTTTCACATTCCCAATGTTTGCGATTATCAGTATTCATGATTGATCAATGGATAAAATTGTTAATATTGATGAATATATCATTGGTTTGCACACAAGGAAGCAGCACCATATAGAAATACAATTATCTATATATTTGTGAGGGTGTGTGGAGGGAAGTGGGAGGGCATCCCATTGTTCAATCATGTAATTTTTAAGCGATCTTTTTTAATAAAGTTGTTTTCGCGCCTTCCAATATGCTATGGTAACACAAATAGTTATTTTGTACAATTTAATATTTTCAATGTCATTTGTATGATTGAAGTTTGAAATCATAAAATGTTTACTGGTTGTTACGCCATTGACCAAAAACAAAATGGCATAAACCAGGTATAAAATATGGTCAATATCCTTCAAATATTTGTATTTGGACATACTTAGCATCGCTCTTGCTTTCGTTACATAAATTACAATTACAGAGAGGAACGCATTTCAATATATATATATATATTCGAAAACTAACGGTCACAAATATCAAGATGGTAGTAGAAAACAGTACTATTGTATTCGAATCTTTACGAATTGCACTTTTTCGGCCACACTCTGTAGAAAGTTTACATTAGATATTCGCTTTTTACGAATGTGAACAACTAATCAAATACATCTACAATATATGCATTAATTATGTGAACTTCTTGGAAAAAGACAAGTTCATACGAGTGATTATCAATTATGACATCCGTTACATTCAAGTTATCAAAAGTTGCTTTGTCGAGATCGGTTCATATGTCGTTGTAAGATATGTTTTTCCCGCCAACTGTGTCTCTCGACAAAACATTGGTCTTTGAATGACGAAACAGGTGTTCTGTGCTTCCCATGTGCTCGATTTTACATGCAACGTATTGACACTGAAAACATCGTACTGGACCACAAATACTCAGCCTCAAACATTTACTCCTGAACTTTTAGAGAAAAGTAATACCTTAGATAAATATTGTTAAGGATAAAATGAACAATATATTTTGGCTTAGGCTTAATTGAAGACTTTATCATTACATTACTTAGTTATGATAATTTAGCTTAAAACACTTCAAGCACATGTGGATGACAAAGAACACGGAACCACCGAGATTTTTATGACTCTGACCTGGTGACCTTGACTTTGAGTGTTAGTGTTTGATTGAGTTTTCATAACATTCCTTTGATGGATATCAGAGATTAAAATCGTTTTATTTAAAAAAAGGCTTTTTTCACGTGTTACATTGACCTTGCTTTAGCATGTTTAATTAATGTTTATGTACATCATTCGAAATACATTCATTCTAACCATGGTTAATGAAACCCCTCCAAACAATAAAGTAGATATTGACTTGACGCAACAATAAGATCTAAACCTGTTGACATGAAGTATGAGTAAGCGTAATCAAATAGTTCCTTATAAACATCGTCCAATAAACCAAAACAATAGAGTCATGTGTCATGAAAATCCTTGACACGGCATAGGCAATATGGAGCAAATACACAACTATAACGTCTTACTTTTAACATTGGTGATCTTGTCGATACATGACGATACGCCCTTAATCCATAATGGCGGCCTTGTGTTACAATTAAATCTAAAATTTACACTTTATTTGGTAAATTTAATAAAGAAATATATCAGTTTAGAAAATATAGAGAATATCGCCGGAACAGTTTAATATGAATTCATCCATTTTATTTCAGCCTTTAGTTGTTTATTTTATTTTTGAAATGATACTTGATTAAGAAACAATTACAATTACAGTTTATGACAAAGGCATATATTTACTGTTCAATAAAAAAGTGCAATTACCTGAAAGTTTCTCTACGGAATATCTTCTGATCTACTTTATTTAAAATATGACTAAATTTAAATGAAGTAGTTCAGAAGATATTCTGTAGAGAAACTTTGCAAAATTTCAGGTAATTGCCCTTTTTTTATTGAACAGTCAATATATGCCTTTGTCATAAAGAAAAAAGTAGCCATTTTCCAAGTTCCGATGACGACCCATATGATAGACTTATGAGCTCTATATATGGGTGTACCTTCCTCTTTGTGTGTGAGACTAACAAAGAATGTACAACATAATCATTACCATAAATGTATTGGTATCAACGAGCATTTATTAAATTATCAAGCAACCCACATTTAAATAAACAAATTATATTTTTCACATGAAATTAAATGCTTCATTTCATTTATTTTCATGTCATTTTAAATTAATTTTCATGTATTGACTGTATTGAGTAATTCCTCTACGATCCTCCCCGCCCCCTCCCCCGCCTAAAAAATATTGTTTTACCAAAGAACTTGTCAAACAAGGTAGTCTTGTGCTTTTTGGCTCTTAAATAAATCATCTACCGCCAAGTTTTAGTCGTAATTTGACGTATTTGTTCTAAACTTTTTATTGGCCAATAATTTTCCATTGTGTGCATAAATTCCGATGTAAATTGTTCATTATAAAATACTACATGGTATATGTTCAGATTTGCGCGTCTTTATTTTGTTACAGTACATGGTCTCATGCAGCACGCACGCTTTCCATGCTTGGAACTTGACAGGCGACGGCACAAATTTCGCGGTCTTATGAAAACACGGGTTTTTACATGGCGTATATGTATAGTGAATGGTGTACGCTGTAGATGCGTATAAAGGGACTTGAAGCAGCAAATATTATCACGTGGCTGTAAATCAGATCTATACAGGGACATGATGAAATAAACATGTATTGGAATTAAATTGCTACAGCATAAAATTGTTAAAGATTATTGTTTCCCAATTTACTCGCCATAAGTAATTAATTGCTTACCAGCTGCATTTAAATATTCATAACTTACAAATTTTAAAAATATGTTTACACTAATTGTTTACAGTATAAAGGTGTGATGATGATGCCCGACGTCGTCTTTAATGTACTTTTTAATTTAACGGTTACCGGTTTGTCGACGCCAATCAATACTTATACTTGTTTAATTGTCATCAGTAGAGCTCTAACGATTCACCCATCATTCGATTCGATTCGATTTCGATACAAAATGGTCAGAATCGATTATTTTCGATTCGATTCAAATTAAATTATTTGCTGCTTATTTTGCAAACTATTTCATGTTTGGTTTGTCCAGGGCATGAATTAATTTGTTTGGTATTTGTTATTAACTTATTATGTTGTACATTTAAAGTGTTTAATTGTTGAAATACAATTAAAAAGGCAACATTGTTTAATAAGGTACAAATTACTTGAACAAAACTTCCAGTTGAATTATTCTTAAATAACATAAAATGCACAATATATCACATGTGTTTAAAAGAAAAAACTTCCAGTTGACTTCTTAACAGAATGCACACAATTTAGTAAAAATAAACATATGTATTGAGGAAAAATAAGATATCAAAACATCACATGGGTTTTATTTAGTAACAGTAACTTTCTGTTATCAAAATGTAGGTGATACAAATCACATCTGAAATATCAACCGAGTTTAAATGTTGCCTCAAACCAGTAGTGCTTCCAGATTTAGGGTAGCTTACCTCAACAAAACACGTTTTGCAAGTTGCCTTTGCATCAGAACCTTTGCGCAATCCGAAATGTTCACATACTTTTGATTTTAATTTTGACGGTGTGTCTTTAAGCGTGGGTGAAGAAGCCATTTTTCCGGCTGATGTAATGCTCAGCATATTATTCATTCATTCATTGGATGCCATATTGGCTATTGACCAATCACAAGACGTACATTGTTTTACAAATGGCAAGAAAGTTTAGACGACGGATTTGGAAAGTTATGCGGATCAATCGGGATTGCAGTGAATCGAATCGAAATTGGTCGTATTGGTATCGAAATCGAATCGGCGGCGTTGAACCGGTTTTTCGATGCATCGAACCGAATCGTTACAGCTCTAGTCATCATTTAACTTCGCCATAATAAGCATGTTTGAAACCGATTGGACGGTGATCATTACAGTATGGAGACTGGAAAATAACCTCATGATGTCTCGTGACGCATCTGTGTCGGCATACATTACTGTGTAATGTGGCTTGAATATTCGATAGCACGTCATGTTATCAATTGATTATATGTTACCCCATGTGGCGTTTATGGCGATTACGCGCATAAATAGGTACCATGTGCTCTTTTAAAGTATGAAGTATTGATACGTTTATAGAGAACACTTGATAATGTTTTACAATCGCCATTTTGTATATGTTCAACTTAAATCGCCAACTGAAAGATTCAATCGATATATGCGATTTGGGCGATCGGAAACGCTAATATCACAACTTATTTATTTTCGGCTATAGCTTTTTATATTACCTCTAAATTGATAATCAAACATGAAATGTTAATTTAGATATAGTAATTGAGGGCAACGGCAGATAATCTGCATCGGCCTGAAATGTTACAAACATTTGCTAATGAATATCTCACTTTCATTTTCACTTTAAAATCAACAGTTTTCTTAGTCTTATACATTTTTATATAACCTTTAACATGATACGAACGTCAGAAGTATTTGTAAAGAAACAACAATGTTTTAGGCAAAGACAGCAATAAACTTTTTAATAGTCTAACTCGGCCTGAAATCTCTCAAAGTATTCTGGATTAATACCCGCGAAAATATTAAAGTTAAAATCATAAAGTTATATACTATGGATTTTGATATCACCTTTACACTTATAATTAATTCCTTTTTTTCCAAAAGAAATAATAAAGTATTAGGCAACTGAAAGGTGTACCTGTAAAAAAGCTTACTCGGCCTGAAATACTATTATTACGTTTTGTGTCTTAATTTTGATTCAGACACATTTTTTTCAAATCTGTTGATAATAATGTTTTAATTTTAAATAGCGTTTAATGTATAAACGCTACTATAAATATCGAAACTTTTCTTCACGTTTCACATGTTTTTAGTTCTATTGTGCAAAGTGATACAATTGTGTTTATGAAAATCAAGCGGGTGGGAACATTTTCGTAGGGCATTATAACGACAGATAATAGGAAGATCAGCGACTGCCCGATTGATGTCACGTGATATAGATCTCGTTTTCGCCGCGCGAGTTTCCGATACTTTCTATTAGTCCGAATGGATGTCTCCAATCTTTGTTTATTTATAGATCTTTGCTCTAATGTAGCTCGCGAAAATGATTCTGCCTTTTCATCCCTACGCATGCGCAGTACTAGCAAATACTCACATTCTAAACTCCGCCTTTTTACCCGAACGGATGCGCAGAGTGTTACTTCCCTATTAATCCCTAACAATCCCAAGCAATCAGTTATCTACCCACAAAATCCATATTTGATAAATAAAGCATAAAACATCGTTCATACGCTGTACATGTAATACCCACAGAGACACCATTCAGTTGTTCAATATGTTCCAAATGAATTTTACAAAATGGTTATCAAGAAAAAAAGTTTGTTTTAGAATAGAAAGATGTTACAGAAATACAATATAATGAATGGTATGAGCATTTTTCTCTAGAAAATGTGAGTCTATCTGCGAAGTTCATTAGTAGTAAGACTGTGTTGTCAAATCATATGTACTTAGGCAGGAACCTTTCTATTGTTGCTTTCAGTTTTGTAACGATTTCCAAAAATTTGCAATATAACAAAGTAAATTATTTGTTATTTTTACAACAGTTTGTTGTGTGATTTCTTATAGCGGTATGAAAACAAAAGACTTGTTTTGCGGTACACGATTCTTAATAACCTATTAAAAAGACTTGTGTACGAATTTTTAGAGAAATTTAGGAATCGAGTAAAGGGAGGGTAATTTAATTGTATTCTGATTTATTTGAAACTGCCATTTGCTACAATCATTATTATGTTCGGAAATTGTATACACGTCTACTTTGTTTTCGGATTACGAAGTAGTTTCGGACAGTTACGTTAAAAAAAATTGAACATAGAATAAGTGTCATGCTTTAATATTATTATTTGCTTGGTTGTCTGCAGGAACCAACACAAATTTATATTGAAGGTGGCTAAGCAACGCACACGAGTATGTTCAATTGAATTTAGATGTATTCGGTTCAGCAATAGGATTATTTTTATGAAAGAAAAGTTCAAAGCCATTAGCAACACTCTATTTTTCCAATTATTAAGCGACGACATATCCGAGTGTTTTTCATTCTTTACAACTTTGTGCAATATTGCTCTAGTGATGTTTCTTGTTTGTGTTTACTTCCGTCGTATAATTGAGCGGTATTGCATGACCAAAGGACTGTATAGAACTTTAAAATCGGCACATAATCGTATGTCGAAGAAATTGGTGTTTCGGTATTACGAACATAAGAAGGTTGTTATTTAAGAAAATTCTTACCTGTCAATATTATATGAAGATCAATTACATTATTACGTCTATGGCAGTATTCAATTTTGAATATATTTCCCTATTTGTTTTGAATACTACCATTACATAATTAAAGATAATTTAGTTTTTCTCCGTTTGTTTATTATATATTACAGTCATCTAATGACAGTACTCTTTTTAACTTACGCCTTTTGTCAACATTCTTCATTTTAGCATGTGGCCGTTTATTTCTTATACTTGTATTCAAAAAGGCTTAAATGGACTTATGTTTATAGACTGTTCCTTTATTAAACATATAATCATTTTATCCAGAGAGTAAGCTGTCTGCAAACATTTTATCCATTTTAATTCGGAAATAGACCTAGTTTAAACGTGATACGTATTCGAATTTATGTTTTCAAATATATGTCGTTCTACAGATTGAACTGAAATATTTGAAAAGTCATAGCCAGTATTTGTAAAGTGTTGATAAATACAATGAAATTATTAAGTTTTGCTTTTAATTTCATTAAATTGTTATAGGAAACTGATCGCATGATGAGTTTTATGAATTTCTTGAAGACATTTTATTACTTCCAATATTTGAAAAGCACAGCAAATTAATTGAAACTGTAGGTTAAGATAACAGAAATAATCTATAATAATTGGTAAATGAATACTACATATAATCGTTATTCTTAAAGGTAAATTGAGTTCTTTGGGCTTTTGTGAAAAAAGGATCTCCATGTTTTATCATATGGATGAAACCACCAATCTTGTAGTTCCATTGATAAAAAATGCCGCCATTTTATGAGCAATTGAACAATGTCCAAGTTAGCATCGTATGTACAGAAAATGTATACAAATCTTAATGCAAGAATGTTTTTTATCAGGATTCAATTACACAATTAGACGTAACTCTATCCTTGGACGACTAAAACAGTACAGCATTTATGATATGTACGGAAATACGAACTACTACATCCCCACAAATAAGTAATCAAGTACACATAAAGTAAAACTTCAATTGAAAAATCAGGAGTGGAAACACTTAACAATTCAGTCCTAAGCTTATTTATGGCCATCAACACATTTTGAAACAATGAGACACTATAAATGCACTTGACCAGACAACCATATACATTACAAACGCACACACATGAAAAACTTGAAAGTATATCGCTTTATAAACGAGAGATCTAAATTACATGAAGCCCGCAAAGTACATATTCATATTACATTTAAACAAATTACTTTAACTTATACCTTTTTGAAGAGTCACGAATATTCAGAATACATCAGAAAACAATATGCAATCCGCCATATTGTCATTATTTATTCACGTTACTATTTGCTTCTCGAACAATTTACTCAAATAAGAAATAACCTACAACATACTGTAATGCCTCCAAAAATGTATATTATTTTAAATATCTTTTAAATGGACATCCAGTATTGGATGATGTGTAAAAATGTTGTATTATCTTCAAAAGCTTGAATAGTTTCGAATTATTATTTGCATTTGTTACAGTTCATCTTGAGTTTCCCAGATTGGTAAGTTCTTATACCATTAAGCGTTTATTACACAGTGACAACTGAATAGTTCGTGTTCTACAGCAAGAAGGGACTTCCGGAAGCTAGACTTTATATCGTGAATGCTAACGGTCGTTTGTATTGTTGTTTTGTCAATATGAAACGTTCTTTTGATTATGTCTATTTAGAAGGACTATATTATAATCTTTATAACGCAAGTTTTTAAGGCAAATGTTTAGCCATCATTAAATACATGTATTCTCAGGTTAAATGCTGTTGTAAAAAGGTGTAATGCATACTCGGACTTATTTAGTTGTGCGGTAAGGCTACACACAGTGATATTAGGTATTATCGCCGGTGCTGTTTTCTCTTTTTTAGATGACTTTGAAATACATTTTTTATCAAGGCGTCAATTCCGGACTGTCACATAATAACTTGATAAATATAATTATGCTTTGCGTTGATCATATTGTTATATTTGGCAAGTCTGTAACTGACCTACAACAAAGTATTTACAATTTAAGTGAATATTGTGATATTATGGCGTTTGATGATAATATCAGTAGAACTATGGTAATAGTATTCAGAGGACGAGGTCCGTCTTTTCACAATAAAAAGTGGTCATTTAAGCATGAAGAGTTAGATATAGTTGAATACTTAGGGATAATATTTAGGGATAGTATTGAATAACACGCGTTATTTTTCACTCAACGCTGAATCTCTTGCTGCTGAATCTCTTGCTGGGAAAGGTCTTTCAGCCCTAAATACTGTAATGGATCATATACACAATCTAGATATTTCACCCAAAATTGCTTGTCAACTTGTTGATGCATTCGTTGGTTTGACCCTTAATGACGGATGCGCAATTTGGGGATTCGGCAAGTTCGTTGATTTAGAACGAATACATCTAATATTTTATATACCCCTAGGTATTAAATCATCTATCAGTAGCATGGGAGTATATGGGTAACCAGGTAGGTATCCACTTTAGATTAACAGAAACTTTCGTATAATAAAATTATTGTGTAAACTCATTTAATCAAATAACATAATCAAATCACACTTGTATTAACGATTCAAAGGTATGGAAAATTGTCAAATTAACAATATTGTTACAACTCAATAAATAATCAACACTTTTTAATGACATACACATTATTAAATGCACGTTCGAATTCGCACGTTATCTTGATTATTTGCAAAAAAAAGCGAATTTCTCTTTCAAAATTACGATTATCGTCTCTCAAATAAGACAGTGAAACAGGTAGACATAGCAATAATGAAAGATTTCAGAGCTAATGTACACCGTGTAATTTAAGAGATATAGGAGACGGAGTAGCATTGTATTATGATATGCCCAACCTTTAATTCACTGCGAACAAAATTTATCAACGCGTGCTTTTATAAAAAAACAATACAAGTTTGTTTCGATTTGTGGAATTAATGGGTACCTCAAACAAAAACAAGTGAAAACAATTATCAAGTTCTTTTGTAGAGCCTTAATGCATGTTCCCATTTTAAGAATGATTGATATAGTTGATTGATATCAAATATTAACTGATTCATTTATCATCATCTAGTAGGTTTTTTTCTTACCAGCTCTTATTGTATAGCGTTTTTATAACCAT
This sequence comes from Dreissena polymorpha, assembly GCF_020536995.1. NCBI lineage: Eukaryota > Metazoa > Mollusca > Bivalvia > Myida > Dreissenidae > Dreissena > Dreissena polymorpha. The sequence goes on from NC_068364.1 coordinate 1,076,442, forward strand.
CCAATGCGGTCGTTTTCATCCTTGTAATGTACAATTACCAAATAATCATCATTTTATTCATCATTTGTATACGTTAGTAGAAGAGGATAACTCGAATATTATAGATGCATTTTTGTTTAATTTAAAAAAAACATCTATTGTTTATACAATTACATATTTTAATCCAAATTATGCATTACCTTTATTTGTTAGTCGAACAAAGCTAACAATTACTCTTGCATTATGTTTTCGTATCCGTACTACTTTTAATGTTTCAATCATCCAACTGTTCTCAACAATTTTAATTAAATTCATTTTATTCATCATCTATATATATGTTTGTATGTGGAGCAAAACTATAATGTTGAAGTTGCAAATTATGTAGTGTATAAAGAAAAGTCGTAGAATTTAATATTTAAACTCAATATTTATGTAGTCGCAATGAAAATTCCTAACTATAGTTGCATATTATTGTTTTGTGAATGATCACACAACTTTGGTTAAAGTATGTGTGATAATCTTCACGCGAGCAAGATGATATTAAACTGTTTGAACCTGTTGTCAAGTTTACATAAGAATATGTACATTGGTGTATAACTATTTGTGAATGACAAAATGTTGTAAAGGTTTCCGACAATAAACATTATTTATGTCCATAACCCACTAGTTTTGGATCGTGATATACAAGGATAAACCATGGGTCGTTTCTTGTGTATTTAAGCAATGAGTTCGCGCAGATAGAAGCTTATCTGATTCAATTATACAAGAGATAAATCGCGTGATTCGGCGCGAAACGGTCGTGTGTTTTTTGTGGTGACTTATAAACAAAAAAAGGACTACCGACGCGATATGTGGACTATTGTAACCCTTGAAGTTGTTTAAAATGTTTCTTTAAGTGATACTAATCGGAAAAAGTAAAAGGAAATATCGAAGTTGTAGTGATAGTGACATAAATAAACAAAATAGTGAACAAACACAGCAAAGAGGCCCGTCAGCGATTATTCAACTTAGTGATGTTCTTAGCAAAGCCAGTGCTGTGTTTTATGATCCTGAGGATGTTAATAGCCGTGTTTTTATGCTAAACTAGAGGGATGCTTCGCCAGTTTTGAGAAACACATTGAATGCATGTATCTAGCCATTGAGACTCATATTAAAGGCGACGAACAGCGCGACTGGAGCACGATACAGAGGTTGCGGACATTGCCGTTGCCGAGGTAACGAGTCGGGTGCAGCACCTGGAGAAGAAGCGCGACAACTTCCGAGACGATATGGTATAACTAAAATCTCAATCAATTACAAATAACATAATTTTACTGGTGTACCGTAAGTTGTCGGTGAAATGTCGTAGGTGAAACAAATTGAGCTCTTGGTGTGCTTCCACGATGCCATTAAAATCGCGAAGGATGTTGCCAACTGTACGCAGTACGAGATGGTGCACTGTTCTTCGGTCCAACCAACACCAGGGAAGACCAGATCAATAGTTGAAAAGTTCGCCTTCTTCAATGGCCGCGGGGATGTTCGGCGGCAGTGGAAACAACTGAACGTACAAACTGTAACGTTTTTTCATCAGTCCCCACCGGACGTGCTAGCCAAGCGTAGACGGCTGGTAACGAAGATAAAAGAGTCGAGGGGCAAGGCAAACGATCAAGGATAGCCTACGATACCCTCTTGTTGACGGTTGTCCGGTAAAGGGATAGGGGCACGATGGGAGAGAACTAGCGATCCTGTCGTGGAATGTGATTGGACTGTCGCAATGCAAGATTGACGATCACATATTTGTTAATGTTTTGATAATATGATATTGTTGATGTTTGTTGAAACTTTAACCAATTCTTCAAGTAACATCACCGCTTTACATTGATATATTTATCACAAATTTGAGAGGAAATTCCAGAACAAGAACGCAAGTAGATGTAGTGGTGGGGCAGTTTTTTATTTCAAACAATATTTAAAAAACGGTATCGACAAATTCAAAAATAATCATAATTCAATTATCTTGTTAAAATTAGAACGACACTAATTGGTTTGAAGGAAGATATTTATCTTTGCGGATGTAATGTTTGGTGCAAACAACTCGAAAATGATACTTGTATTTATGTTTTACTTTGTGGTGACTGTAAAAGTAGGATTGGGTCAAAATCAGATTTTGCTAGTCATGATGTTGTACATAGTTTCAAAGATGATATGTATTATAACCCAGATATGTACTATGGAAGGGCCTCTTTTGACATATCTCAAAATAAATATTAAAATGCCTTTAATTGTCTCCTCATGTATAGCATTAAAATTATTTTTTCTCTTTGGAATATTTGTAGTAATATTACGTCAGTAGGTTTATTTTTTAATTGTTATTCAATATTATGTTATTTTATTTATGATTCTCTTTTAACAATTAGTTTCTTGTTATATGGTGAGTGTTATATGCGCTCATCCCTAACCCTACCCTTTATTAATTCCCATAAAATATTAGGAGTTGTTTCTGTAATAAAATCAACTACCTCTTTTATTGATTTTTTAACAAATGTGTTATAGTCTTGCTCAAACTATTTAGTTTAAAATAACCTGGACCCCGTGTTAATGTATCAAAAATGATGCTGAGTACGTAGTGTTGATATATTGCAATATACTCTACACTTTATGGGGTATCCGTGTTGTGCGAACAACCTGTTTGTTGATCTCATTTTACCAACCTATTATAATCTCATATGGATATAAGAAAACGATTGGGTCTGTGACTTGTAGCTGTCAATAATCCAATGTAATCTTAAATTTATGAAAGCGAAATTATATAAGAATATAATAGGCATAACTCTTCGTATGCGGTGCTTACATAAAAAAAATCGGGTTCCCTTTTGCTTTTAGCGACAAATATGTAGAACCATAATCTCGCAAAAACAAAAAGACTTGAATAAGTACTTAAGCAAACAGCCTGCACAACATTTATCCCACTGTTATACAAACAGGGCACATCCTTCTTTCTTACAAGGAACATTAAGTATGTAAAGAGTTATTGACATTATTTAATCATAAAAAAGAGCGCATATATCCGCGCCTAAACACCCACTCACATGCACACACTAATTAATAATATTGATAATAATATCGATAAAGCAAATAATAACAACTATAATGCTATGTAAATAGTGGTATGTTTAATGAAATACTTTTTATACGTGTACGAGCATATAATAAAGTATCATAGTAATGTTCGTAGTAAATGTAAACAAATGCGTATTTACAACAGCATTTTCATTTATTTACCTATGTATTTCATATTAATTAATTTATTTATTTATTTATTCACTTATTCATTATTTATGTATGTGTGAATTTTTATAAATCATCCCATGGTCCAGCGTCTTTTATGGCCATGGTCGATCAATCCACTCTTGGTTGTCTGCATACCGAAGCACTATGATCGTCCCGGTCTTGTCTTTATAACGATTGGAGCCGTTGACAGTCAAGACATCTTGAGTCTCGTCGTTCATGTTTTTCTTAATACACATCAAGACGTGGAGATTTTTCATTGGGAAAAAAATACACCAGCATTTTTAAGTTTCACTCTCTGGCTCATAACTTCATTGCTCAACAGCCGAGATACTAAACGCACTATAATATCTCTGTTCTTGTTATGGGTAATGGGGAGACGATAAGCTATATCGATATCTGAAAGACTCAGACTCGCTATATCGTTTACTTTCAAGAAATGCACAACCTTCTTGGCTGAATCAAGAGCTGTTTATCTTGGGCCTGAAACATGAAGCCCACGGATTTTAATATTGTTCCTCCAGCTATATTGTTCTGTTTCATTCTCTAGATTCGTAATTGTTTTCTCCCTGTTATCGAATGTATTATTGTATATTTTCTTTTTGTAGATACTTTTCAAGAATTGTTTTATCTAGGGATTGAATTGATTCTTTTAATTTGTCATATTCCTGATCTCTCTCGAACATGTTTCCTTCTAGATGTTCAAATCTATTAATAACTTACTTTAATAGTTCATCTTTCATCTATGTTTTCTGTACTTCAGAGAATCTCTAATTGACGTGTAACAAGTATTTTACCTAGCATTTCGTAACCGTACACGATGCTGCTTATGTTGATTGTATTACTTTGTTTATCGACAGTGTGTGAATAACCTAGTGTTTAGACGCAGAACACTGTGCAAGTCTTAATACATATTTGTCAGGTCTTGTCTTCTCTATAAACTTAAATGAACGTGCGCGTTTGTTGTTTAAGCTAATTTTATAAACTTCTCGCAGTGGTTATCTCATCATAAAACTTTCCAGTGATATTCTGTAAAAGGATTGGGTAAAATGAATAAAGGGGTGTTTAAAGGGACCTTTTCACAGATTAGGGCATGTATTGAAGTTTACCATTATATCCGTTAAATTCATAAATGTAAACATGGGAACTAAATACCTCCAGTAAAAAGCAGGAATATAATTCAAGAAAAAACTAAGTAATTCTCAACTATGCTCGAACCACTCAACATTCGAGTAAACGTCGAACACTTAAACCACTCGGTCATCCGTGCTCATGCAGTGCGTGGTGTATTTTATACTTCATATAAGAAATCCTCTTAATGTAACAAAATATAACGTTAGAGAACTCTCCAAATTAATTAATCGTTTCTCGTTTGCAACGCTTTATCATTTTCATGTTCAAAAAGCGTCGAAAAATGCATACAATTAATATTTTAGGGCATGATAATTGTTCAGTATTACTGTTTCCTTGCAAATATTATAACTGCAACGAAAATATGTGATTCTGAAATAATTTCAATCGAATTTGTCAATTGATCAAAACGTGAAAATATCCTTTAAGGCTTTAATATGATACTGGAATTAAGATACATTTTTTCAAACGTTGGTAGAAGCAGTAGTAGTAGTAGTAGTAGTAGTAGTAGTAGTAGAAGTAGTAGAAGTAGTAGTAGAAGTAGTAGTAGTAGAAGTAGTTGTAGAAGTAGTAAATGATGGGGGTGGTGATGATGTTTATCATAATGATGATGATGATGATGATGATGATGATTAGAATTGAAGAGGGCGGTATTTTTATCCAACACAAGGCATATACACTCGGATGTCTTAATTAGGGATACTATGAGTGTGAACCTATATTATATGTGTAAATTTAGTTTTAAACTTTATTGAACTGTCTGCATCTTAACTTTCAAAATACGAAAAGCTCATGACATTTAAATAGATTTAATATTAAATGCATAACATTTCGATCATTAACAAACAAATACTTACCTCTATTTTCTCAGCCATCATGTTATCCCAAAAAAATCACAACAAATCCGAAAATAACTTTTTTGTTCACGAAACATTAAAATACTTCCCGGTAAAAACAATGACGCCAGTTTAAGCGAGTTTTCCCACAAACGTCATTAATGTAAATTAGGCAGGTTTTGTCGCGACGCGGCCAATATCTATATTGTATAATTCAATGGTATAATTGAATGAACTATCAACTGTAAAATAAATGAAAATAGAGAAATTTTTACACACTTACAACTCTGGTAAAACGTGAAACACTTAACATGGTTGTATACAAGCTTCAAATCGCTGTGTGTTCCTAGCCGCGCCCTTGTCTTCACTGTTCAAATCAACCTACACAATTAATATGGATTTGTTTGTCATTTTCCTAGGATTTCGTCTGGAAAATTTGGTGACAATGTCACTAATATCCACTTCCATATCCATGTTAACTGACATTAGACACAGTCAAGAAAGTCTCTCTTCGCTTATAGTGGAACAAAAACTGTCTTTCCTACTGTTGAAATGCTTCTTTCACATTTGCAGCTAGTCAGTTGAAATGTTGCTTAAAGTTTTAATATGGTTAAAATGTTCGAGAACATTTCTCTTAAACATGCAGTTAAGCACTTAAAGTAAGACCATTACCCTCTTACGTCTCTAGCACTAAATGAATACGTCTAGAGTATCTTGGTGAAGGGAAAACATCGAAAAAGTACTCCAGAGTCGCGTTGTCAACGTCCTGTTCAACGTCCGGTTGAATGAGAAGAAGGGCGGAAGAAGCACTTGTGTTAAGCGCTTTCTAAACTGCTGAAGTAGGTGGTCCAGGAGCGCAATATTGTTTCTTGTCTGTCTGCTCTTTAGCTTTTGAATCATGATGCAGATACATGTTATAATTTATGATGTGTATGTTCTAAATGATCCATATTCTTTTATACCTGGTGCTGAACTAAAATGTAATAATAATAGCTTGTTCACTTAACATTCTTAAACAAATGTTTTGCTGTGTTATACAAATAAAAGCAAAAGACGAAATGCTGGATGGACACTGTAATAGAGTGGACATCCCTTCCTATGGATAAATTACCTTCTGCAGCACACTTCAGACATGACTGGAGGAGGATTTCTGTATACACAAATTCGAAACAATATTATCAAGGCATCTGTTGAAACAAAATTGACATGTTGCGATACTTTTATTTTATGCTGTTTATTTGTAAATACATGACGATTTGGAATACGCTACATAAACTTACAATTTTACCAGTGAGTCTTCTGGTTCAGGACTCTTGTCTGCGTTTTTCTTGAGTTTTCAACAATTGTATTTAAGTCCTTTGTTTATAGGCAGTTCAGTAATTAAAATGTAAAACATATATATATTACATTAGTATGTAATAAAAATAGTAGTACATTATTATGACAGTATCATAATACCAAGCATTTGGTCACGCATTCACACTGACAAAAATAAGTTCAAGCATCGATTCAAATAATATAGTCATCTATATCCTATAAAACCATCCTGTTAAGTTTGCAAAGTTTTCATTTCACAATGATGGTATGTTAAAATCTGTTGAAACGACATACGTCAAGTGCCTATTTCTATTTACTCATTTAGTGAATCTACCAATTGCCTCCCGCTTGCTTGCCATTGATCTTTGCTCTGTTGTTTTCTCGCAGCTCCGCATTTGCAGGATGTGGATGAGAGGCAATTGTAAAGGCATCAGCTCTTGATCAGCTGGATCAACAAGGAACTTGGTATCGAGTGGTTTTTTTGTTGATCTCAAGGTACTCAGTGCACATTCTTTAATGCAATCATGGAATGAACCTGTATACCTATTCGTTCTTTGCACCACTGTCCAATTTTTGGCATGCACAAGCACAACTCTGAAATAGCATATTAGCAGAGGAATTAATATATTTAAAAAAAAAACAAGGAGTCAAATGATCCAGTGATTTAACATTTCACTATTAAGGTGAAATTTTCAGGGGTCAAAATGCAGGAAAACACAGCATACTAGCTAAATTTTCTGCAAAATGTTTCTCAGTATACATTTAAGCCAGATACTTGTCAGATTCGAGTCAGATACATTTGCGTCAGAATATATCATTTAGCCTTCCTGTAACATTTGCACCAAAATGGTGTACATCTGCATCAAAATGATGTAGGGCAGATAATTATCTAGGGTCCAAAGTGAAAAATTTGAAAAATGCTTGCATCAAAAAGCCTGATTCTGCGTCAGTTGAACTCTCTGTACAAGCATATTTTGTAATGTTGGAATGTATACTAAAACCAATTATAACAATAATGTATAACAATGCCATCTTAATGCGTATTTCATTCATATAATGCCAATCAGTTAACCGACCAACACTTGTATGGGTTAAATGGTTTACCAGTACTAAGTGATCATACTTGAGTCAGTTACTGACAATAACTGTCCTACTAAATGATGAAGGAGACTGGCGTCTGCTAATTTCATTACCAATCACCCGCTTTCTTCCTTTTCATACCAATACATTTTTTAACCTTAAGTAAAAAATGCAAAATTAAATAAATATCAAAAGAAGCACGTCAAATCGACTTTTTATATAAATTAGTTACTTTATGAATTGAAATCTAGTAACACAATGCAGTTTTCATACTCCAAGTCAAATATGATCTCTCCAGTTCCTGACACCTGACCAGGTATGTTGCTTCCTTCCGACACAGAAGACAGATCAGGATCTGGTGGCTGATGACGGTTCGTAGGTTCAGAGCTTGCTGTTCAAACACCATGCTGGACAGTAAAAATTGCACAGTTAAGTCAGCATGCCTTTCAAAAGAGCTTAAAAATAAAGCTTAGCTTTATTTACAGACAGAATATCAAATCGCTTCAATATTAAATTTCAGAAACTCCTACATTTATTTTAAATTGAGAGAAAACACAACACTGGATAATAATTTATCATTGCATAATATAATACACACTAAATAAACATGTATACAAGTTTTTTTCATTATATATTTACGAAATTAAAACACGTATACTTTAACTCAGAATAATGCATTATTCATGTTCAATATAACTGACTATATATATATATATAGGATAAGTTATAGGAGAAGTTAATCATTTATTATTAATTTCATGGTTCATTTGTCTCATGATAGATCGATTTTTACAACAAATTCAGAAAAATGTTGTACGAATATTATGAGGCAGGCAAGCTTATAATAAAAACGCACAAGGCACAAATTATACTATCAATACTTTTTAAGAAACGTTGCAGAACAAAATTTCCATGTCATAAAACAAAATTCATATCGAAACGTTTGCTTGGTAAACACGCAAACCTTGCCTAGATTAGAGTAAGAAATGTAGAACTTACAGCCCGATTAGTATATCAGCCACACCTCTTTCTTTGCCTGTTCAAAAGATGCTTTTAAAGATCTTCCAACGTTCAGTCGTATCGCCAAGATTGATCAATTTCAAACGAAATCGCTTGTCTCTATCTTGTGTTGCTTTTTTCTGCACTTTCGGTTTCGATTTTGGTCAAGGCAGTGTGTGTAAACAAACACGCGGATGTGTGCAGCGCGCATGGGGTTATTGCACGATTGTATCCCAGCCAGCACAACACTATCGGATAGATATCGGTAGCAAAACGGTATATCGGCAAATCGGCCCTATGTCTATCAGATGTTAATCCGTTTCGCCACCCGATATATGTATGGAATGAGTGATGTATTGGACGTCATCATTGATGACGTTCAATCGAACGAATGATAAAGGGGGCTAAGTTTCGTTAAGTTGGTGCATATAGCCGCGATTTGAGGCGCTTGAAAACTGGCCGAACACGTTTGCTGAAATTTGACATGTATATGTACCAGAATGCGATCTACCTGTTGGCGTAGGCGTGATACCTGGGAAAAATCTAGTTTTTGATGAAATCACGAAACAATTTCGCAAGTTTTACATAACCGGAATTACAAAATGCGTTATGTGGATATACCGATACCCTACCGAAATATCCGAAATCAAACTTTCATAAAAACAATGTTTCATTATTAGTTATTTCAGTGTACTTCGCAACAATCTATATTAAAATACGCAGTTTTTCGATAAATAATCAATATTAATGGGGATTTCGTGGGATCTCGGGGATTCCTGGGGATTTTGGTAATTGCGGGAATGTCGGTATTTTTTCACACACGTCAAAATGAATCCGGGTCGTTTCGCCCTATATCCCGTTCGCCCCCGAGTCGTTTCGCCCCCCGAGTCGTTTCGCCCTGGGTCGTTTCGCCCTTATTCCTGGGTCGTTTCGCCCTTGTTTTTATACGTATAGCGATGTTAAAGGATTTATCTTAGGCTTGTCAGAAGCTGAATGGGATATTGTTTAATACAGTATTATATTATCTTAATTACTGTTTATTTTGTCTTTTGAAATAAAACAAAGTACAAAGTTATTTATATTGCATATATATTGATAGCTCTAATATGAATAATAAGAATACACATGTATAAACAAAACATTCAATACAATGTCGAAGCACACATACACAATAATTTGACATACATTTTATTTTATCTAACATAAAACAACTGAGAAAATCACATCGAAATACAGATTTCATTTTATATTTATTAATGAACAAAACATTCAATCCAGTGTCGAAGCACACATACACACTAATTTGACATACATCTTATTTTACCTAACATAAAACAACTTAGCAAATCACATCAAAATTACATTGAACACAATGTGGTAGAATACACACACAATCAGTTGATATAAACTTTGTATTTTACAACAGTTTTTTTTTTAGTTTTGCTTATTTTAATGTCCGTAACAGACTTCATCGTCTGTTTGATAACACTATCCACTTCACTGCCCAGACAATCCGACAACTAAGTCTGCCGTCATGTTGTCGGACGGCCCGTACAATCTGGACACGGACTTTAAGAAATGTGTTGTGGTTACTCCATTCCCCATGTATTTGTCCCACAGGGATTGTATCTTTTCCTCCAACTTGGTGCTTTGGTTTCGACATCACGATCCAGGTCGTCGGCAGCTACTGTGATAGCGACGATCTCTGCCTCAGTCATCAAGGTTGGTACAAGAACGTAGATGGAGCAGCCACCATATCTAACGGTAGTATTCAGCTTGTGGTGCCAACCTGAAATAAGGTGATACTCTTTGGCTGATATACCTAAACAGAAGACCCTGATATACACTGATAAGACCCGGTTTTCCATATGCACTACGCATTTTGAAAGTCTATGTAGAGCTCTATTTCCGCGTTCATGTTTTTTTTTTATTATTTGTATTCTAATTTCTATTTAATTGTTATAAATTTTGTATAAGCTTATATTTTTTACTTTAAATGAGCTATGAAAGATATTGAAAACAGCTGTCTCCTAATCAGTAACAATACCGTATTTCTCACCACTAAAATTACAATAAACAGATAATCTGTCAGTCATTCAGAGCTGATGAGGGTACTGATTATCGAGGAGTAGATAAGGCTATTACTGATAGGGGTTGTATAGAGATAAGGCTGTAGTATGGAATACTTAAATAAATAAAAAATTTAATTTGTTAATGCTTTACAATTTAATATTTAAATAATTAATGTATAACCGTAGCTCAACAAATTTTTAAAATGTTGGTAAATTTTATTAAAGTATTAAATAAATAAACATTTGATTTTTTTAAAAATTGTATGATTGAGAATTATTGTAAAATTAATCATTTTTTCGTACAACCAAATACATGTAGGTATAATAAACATATATGCGCGGTTTACGTTTTTTCCTATAATTGTGTGCGCAATAAGTTTTCCATACGTAACGGGATCTTCGTTAATTGTTTTATGACAAATTATTAACTTTTTAATAATTAATAGTTATTAATAAATATGTGCATGCATTATTTCTTTGTTTATTGATTATAATTTCTATTTACTATTTGTTCATGTATTAAATATTTCTACTACTTCATAAATTTCAAGCATGATTTGAACTTCCAAATTGAAAATGTGTTTACAAAATGAGTATTGCTTTGAAAAACCGGGTCTTAACGCAAGTGCGTGAACTTCTATCTTTAAAAAAAAAAATATATAGATGTAAATCTCATTGTGTACTTATTGTAAAGCTTTGTTAATGTGTGTAAATATTGAAATAAATATTAAAAGAAAAGTATGTAGTATATATCAAAATAATAACAATTTTACGAATTGCGTTAAGACCCGGTTTCCATATGCACTACGCATTTTGTAAGCATATTTTCCATTTTAAAGTCACATCATACATTTAATTCATGAAGATGTTACAATCTTTAATACATGAACTAATAATAAAGAGAAGATAGAATCAATAAACAAATAAACATAAAGATGTAAAGGAAAATTACAGTAACCAAATATCTTTCAGAGAATAAAATGGGCTGTTTACATCACCGACTTATTTAATTATTTACATCTTTTATACGTCAAAGAGTGTCAGCGCTTAAAGCTAATTGAAGTTGAAATATGGTAGAAATAATATTTGTTAATACCGCAAATCGAAGAATGGACAGGATTATTAATTATTAAACTATGGAAATTTTATTACATATAAAATTTTATGACAAACAGCGTATTTTATAACAACGACAACATGCAGACAAATAGCGCCGACACGAAATATAAATAAAATAGATAAGCATCTCGTACCTGTATCACATGTCCGATGTTGCCATCTGTCACATAAATCACATGTGATGGCATGTTGGCGAGGTGAGACTATCCGATCATACGAAATACACAATTCGTCTGCCATAAGAACGTGTCGAAATATAAATTCACGAATGACGCTGCCATGGCCAAGTTGCTTTTTATATACACTTTCGGCGAATATCTTGAGATCAAAAGGTGCAAACTGGCTTAAAGTTTATAAAAACAATATCACACCTTTATAATGTCTCCTTTTGATGTTTCTTAGCTAGTAATAAGTCAATCATCTGATCACACGTCTTCCGATTTAAGTGTGTTTGATAATTGTTAAATTGGTCCCGAAATTATTTTAACTGGCAAATCAATGCATCATACCTCTGCCAAACTAATTAATCGTAATACTTTACGTTTGTGACACAATGAATCATAACGTTTCTGTTAATTAATTGCAATTAAAATCAAACGGATAATTGAGCAAACATCAAATTTGTAATAATTAAATAATCTTAATTTCCCATATATCATAAACAAGTACTAAATTAAAATTGCAATTAATAATAAAATTTGTATTAAAAATCTTAATTTTCCATAAATGTTAAACAAATACTATTAGGAGAAAAAGAATCATTTACAAAAGCCTAATATTACATAATAATTAAATAAGGGCGAAACAACCCACTTGTAAGGGCGAAACGACCCTGGGCGAAACGACCCGGGGTGACAGAGGGCGAACGGGATTAAGGGCGAAACGACCCGAGACCCGTCAAAATGGCCGACTTCGACAGAAAGAACGCTTAAAAGTATTTACAAAATAACATCATCACAAACGATGTAAAGTGAACGCTACTTATCCGTTTTGTAGATAAGTATACGATCAATTGGAAAACACTAACATTTGACATAAAAAAACGCCAGTGGATATGGAAATCTTCATCGTTGGAAATAGCAGACGGCGTCGACCAATGGCTGTCAATACAAGTTCGAAAAGAACGCGAGAAAGTATTAACAAAATAACATAGATGATGTAAAGTGAACGCTAATTCGCTGTTTTGTAGATAAGTATACGATCTTTTGAAAAACCATAACATTTGACACAAAAACACCCGTGGATATGGAAATCTTCAGCGTAACGAAATAGCAGACATCGCACGGCGTCTCATCTGGGTCTACGCTGTTTGCCAAGGCCGATAATATAATGAATGGAAATGCACAAACTCAGTAACTGGCAAGCACATATGCATTAGTAGGTTGTTTCGTGATTATTCAGAAACGACTACATAATTCTTTTGGTTCAGCCAGCGCAACTTAACAGAAATAAGTATAAAAAGTTTTTACATCTGACAACAATGTGCCAACTTAATACAAGGTAAGTTGTTTACATTATTTAAAATATTGCAAGCTTACAGTACTCAACAATAAACAGCTGGTACAATGTAATATCATCGTTTTAATTTTAATAAGCCCTTGGTTAATTACCCTTTTTAATGTTATGGATCAATGCATCTCTAACACCTTCAATTGACTTGTTCATGAAAAATATACACCCTCAGTGCATGTTATCCCATACACCATCAATCACTTACGAAGGCTCGATTGGTCATTCTCGGCTCGGGTACTACTTACCGGTACATGTACCCCGGGTACTCTTAACTTTACTTACATGTTCCCTGGGTACGGTAAATAAACTTAAACATGCCCGCAAATATTAGATTGTATCCGAGTTGTATATCCGCCAAAAATCCGATGTCGTTAAACATGCTACCGATAACGTAAAACAATATTGTTAACCTTAAACAACCTTCTCTTTTAAAAAATCTGCATCAACATGCTTTTTAGTTTGAGTGTTGAGAGGACGCCGTAGGAATAAGCAAGTAATCAAGAATACGTCTCTGTTTCTGCTTTTATTTCCTTCATGTATAATGACGATAAGGATTGACGACTAACATTGACGACAATGATCACAAGCATTTACGACTAACACTGACGACAAGCATTGTTAAATTAACGATTTAATTTGAATAATAAGATTATAGATACAACAGATATGCTTTTCAAAGTATAATATAATAGCATACACTCATTAGAATAAGAGGTTTCATAAATAACATATGAAACATTTTCAATCAATATCGAAATATCTTATTCAATATTTATAACACAGCATGAATTAATTGTTAAAACATAATATAAATACCGAATATGGTGTTCCCCATTTAACGGACCTTGCAAACCAAAAAATGTTTCTTTAAAAAAAATCTATGACGGTAAAAAGTGAGCGTGCGATGTCGCGGAAAATATTATACTTGACGACGTCATACAATGACGCGACTTTAAACAATTTAAGATTTAAAATTAAATCACATCATTGATTTTAACAATGAGTTTTGATAATATAAATGCCATTGAACAGAAAATTGACATAAATGTAAACATAATTAATTTTTACAAAATACCCGACAACAACCGATTTAGTGTTAAAATTCCCGGGTACGTTTTAGTATATTTACCGTACCCAGGGTACGAGCCTTACTAACTGTATTATTATTATATCTCACCGACTACAAGGTACCTTTACCTTGTTGTGTTTATCAACCTGGAATTTATGTTAAGTCCGGCTTTCTTTACTTTTTTTTTTCATTCATTTGATTACGCAATTGTTGACGTACCTCGTGGAAAATTATTTGAATCTTTGGATTTTAATGGCGACAAGCTGGAAGTGTCAATTTATTTTAAAAACGAATCTAAGATTTTAAGTATTGTGTGTTTTTCATGCATAATTCAGTGTTTTCCAGAAAATTGAGTACCAGTTATATGGCCGGCAACTATGCAGTAAAACAAAAGCATTTATGACATTTACTTGATATATTTGGGAAAAGAAGCAGTCATGTAAATGTAAGAGTAAATGTAACCGGCAGAATCGCTGGCTGCCGGTATTTAAAGAGAACACTGATAATAGTAAACTAAATCTCTACGACACGATTACAGCGTTGTAAAATTGTGTTTTGGGTGATAATGGTTAGTAATTCATACAAATGTTATTAAAAAATATTGTGCTTTAAAATTAATTTTGAGAATGGGATGGAAGAACAGAAAATGAAGAGCATACAGGGATGGAAATAAGTGGTTTCCCATGAGCCCGGGGCAAGTAGATTTTGGCCTGGGCAACTCAATTTCAAAAGTTGGTAAACTTGTTTTTTTTTTAATCTTAAAACAATTCAGTGCAATAAAAATTGAAAAACAATTGATCACCATGGATCAATACTAGTTAAATAACATTCATTATATAGGAATAGGACATGATTCAATTCAGGCTCATAATAATACATCATGCATTGAACATGTGTATTGTCAGCAAATGTATATAATTATCTATTATTTTATTAAAAAAATATAATAATATTCACATGTTCATATTTCTGGGCTTGTTATTCTTTATCTGGGCAACCAAAATACTAAAGATGGTTGCCCACAATAGTAAAAAGTTAGTTTCAATCCCTGGCATATCATTGTAACTTTATTGTTTAACTGCATTGCATTAAAATTGTGATTGAGGTAAGCTTGTTGTTTATAGTATATTTACTTTTGAGCTCGACTATTATATATGAAATATATATAGTGTAGCTATCCTACTCACCCCGGCGTAGGTGCGCGCATTGGAATGTTTGCGTACCACCTCGAATATATTTCCTATGTCCATTGACATATTGCTTTCATACATGTATTTTGCTTCTTAACCAACATGACCCCAATGTATAAACAAAAGCAGATAACTGTATCAAGCATTTTGTAACAATTATGGCCTTTTTTTCACTAAGAATAAGCATATAATTGATAAATCTATTTTAAAGTTTGCATACCACCTTTAAATTGCCACAACTTTTTTATTATGCTCTCCCCAAATTTTTTAAGGGGGGAGCATATAGTCGCCGCTTCGTCTGTCCGTCCATGCACAATTTTTGTCTGGGCTATTTCTCAGCAACTAATGACTGGAATTCAATTTAACTTAATGGGAAGCTTCACTACCAAGAGGAGACATGCATATTATCAGCCGGTTCTGGTCAGATGATTTTTCACAGAGTTACAATGTATGGCCCTATGAAATTTTCCATTAACTGTACATATAACGCGATCTACCTGTTGGCGTATTCGTTATTACTGGGAAAAATCTAGTTTTTTATTAAATCACGAAAAAGTGGTGTTTTTTATTGCGCAATCGCTATAAACACGTGGCTTGGCCGGAAGTACATGTAGCCTTAATAGCAACCCCAAGACAATTCACCCCCAGGAGACAATTGACGGGCTAGACAATTCAAATTAGATTTTTCATACCCCAATTTTTCGATTTTCGTAATCATTTTTGTCGTACCCAAATGTTTTTCGTACCCAAATTGTTCGTACCTAAAAAAAAATTCGTGCCCATTATTTTCGTACCCAAATTTTACGTACCCAATTTTTTTCGTACCCCTTTTTTTTCGTGCCCAATTTTTTTCGTACCCATTTTTTTCGTACCTAAATTTTTGTTCGTACCAAATTTTCTCCGTAACAATTTTTTTTTTTTCGTACCCATTTTTTTCGTACCCAAATGTTTTTTGTTCCTAATTGTTTTCGTACCCAATTTTTTTTTCGTACCCATTTTTTTCGTACCGAAATGTTTTTCTTACCCAAATTTGTTCGTACCCATTTTTTTTTCGTACCAATCTTTTTCGTACCCAAATTTGTTCGTACCCAATTTTTTTTTCATACCCATTTTTTTCGTACCCAAATAAAAAAATCGTACCCATTTTTTTAGTACCCAAATTTGTTTCATACCCAAATTTTTATTTGTACACATTTTTTTCGTACCCAAATAGTTTTCGTACCCTATTTTTTTTGTTTCCTTTATTTTTTTGTACTCTAATTTGTTTTCGTAACCAAATTAGTTTTTTTTCCTGCCCATATTATGTTCGTACCCATTATTTCTTCGTACACAAATTTGTTCGTACCCAAATTTTTTCGTACCCATATGTCGTACTCAAATTTTTTTCGTACACAAATTTGTTCGTACCTAATTTTTTATTCGTACCCATTTTTTTCGTACCCAAATAGTTTTTCGTACCTTTATTTTGTTCGTACCCTTTTTTTTTCCTACTCAAATTTGTTTTCGTAACCAAATTATTTTTTTTTCGTACCCACTGCCCACATATTTTTTCGTACCCAAATTTTTGTCGAAATAGCTCTAATCGGCTTTCAATTTGATTTGATCTCCCCACTCATTCCATCCCGCGAAACCCTAAAGGTGTCTCAACTCTAGTATGGAATGAGTGATGTATTGGACGTCATCATTGATGACGTTCAATCGAACGAATGATAAAGGGGGCTAAGTTTCGTTAAGTTGGGGCATATAGTCGCGATTTGAGTCAATTGAAAACTGGCCCAACACGTTTGCTGAAATTTTACATGTATATGAACCAGAATGTGATCTACCTGTTGGCGTTGTCGTCATATCTGGGAAAAAACAACTTTTCGAGTATTTTGTGTTTAAATATTTTTTCTGCGAAACCACACGCGCTAAGATAAACATTGTGACGTCACGTCATAAAAGCGCTTAGGCTAGCTTCCATCTTGTTAAGAAAACAAAGTAACTGACGTTACTCATTATTAATGCAATATACAGTTAGGCGTTAAATCGATAAACAACGGCGTAATAATTGTGTTTGAATATCAATACGAAGTACACATGTATGTCTTTTGTGGAGATCGAGTGTGGTTGTTTAGATATATATATATAAATGACATAAATCTATGTGTTATTGTGAGCGACGAGTTGAAGAAAGGTTTACACGGCGAGGCTTTCCAAGACGTGTCGGATAAATGTAAGTACACACTGGTATTAACATGGTATTCTATTTATCCGATAATACCTTTAAAATACATGATAATCATGAGACAAATACATTATTAATTTAGGGTTTAATTATTGAATCAATAAATAAACGTGAGCAGCAAATCAATTTAGTATAAACAACACGCTTACCTTAATGACGACGATAATCCAATATGTATAACAATTACAATTATGTATGATAAACACACAATCCGAAATACGTTTTTGCATTCGTTCTATGCTTTAAACAAATAAATAACTGTTAAAAACATCCAGAGAATTTAACTTAAAATTGTTTGTTTTGACAAATAAATTACGTCACACAACATACGTCATAATTGCGCAATCAGTTGCATGCAAAATAAAAGTACGGAAAGCCGGTTTTGAGAAATGTTTATATAGATAAGGAAAATAGTATGATACAAACAATAACAAACGGCAGAGCGGGGACGGACTTCTCAAAATAGCACTAATTGAAATAGTTTCATGTATATTAAAATCCCTGCGATATCTTTGGTGACCTTCATCAAATTCATAGAAAAAAATAAAATACAATGCAAGTATCACGTGTACTTGAATTTGTCCGACGAGTTGAAGAAAGGTTTACACGGCGAGGCTTGCCGTGAGCAACACATCATTAGCAGCATAAAGTGCGTAACAAATAAACAAAATAATTAAACATAATAATAATTTAACGTAGCACATTTAAATATCTATTGCAACTGACACCGTTTTGTAGCGAAATTTGATGACTCAATTTCAGCTTTAACAAGAGTTATAAAAATACTTAATTAAGTATAAACGTCACGCTTATCTAAATGACATCGTTAATCCAATGTTTGTAACAATAAGTTGACTACTTTAATCCAAAGTTTATAACAAACACCTTGAAACGATATGCACTTCCACCTTTATTAATCCATGTCTTTATCGAAACTTAGTTCAAACCACACAATTGTATTGTATTTCTATCTATGTTTACATTTATGCATGATGAACACACAATCCGAAATACGTTTTGCATTCGTTCGATGCTTTAAACAAATAGTTTACAAATAAAAAACACAACGTCCGCGACATGTCCTTAAATTCAAGAGAGTGTAAATAAAACTGTTGTGTTTCGTCACCGAAATGACGTCACACAATGTACTGCGTAGTACATTTCGTAATATAAAATCAAAGCGCTGATTGCATTGCAAAATGAATTCAACACTATCTTGAACGCAAAGCTATAATGATGTTTCAATAAAATACACAGAATTTTGTAGACACAGAAAAAGGCTTAATGCTAGTCGATAGTGTTTACGATGGGGATGTCCGACACAATGCAGTGGTTTGCTCTTTTCACGTTTTTAATATTATAGTCATGGGAATTGAAGTTCTACTTTTTAAGGTAGCTAATCGAACGGCTTCGAAACAATAAACATGTCTGCGAGTATTATGGTTTATTTTATGTGATATGTATATTAAATTTTTGCGAGAACTTTGGTTACCATCATTAAATGCACAAAAAGAAATAGGTTTTCAATTTTATTTCATCTCCCCACTCATTCCATCCCGCGAAACCCTTAAGGTGTCGCAACTCTAGTATGGAATGAGTGATGTATTGGACGTCATCTTTGATGACGTTCATTCGAACGAATGATAAAGGGGGCTAAGTTTCATTAAGTGTAGGCATATAGTCGCGATTTGTGGCGCTTGAAAACTAGTCGGTTACTTTTGCTGAAATTTGACATGTATATGGACAAGAATGCGATCTACCTGTTGGCGTAGGCGTTATACCTGGGAAAAATCAAGTTTTCGAGTATTTTGCGTTTAAATATTTTTATGGGAAAGGGCACGCGCGCGTGACGTCATGAAAAGCGCTTAGGCTAGCTTCCATCTTGCTACGAAACAAAGAAACTGACGTTACGCGTTATTAATTCAGTTAGGCGTTTAATCGATAAACAAAGGCGTAATAATTGTGTTTGAATATCAATCGGTAGTACACATGCATGTCTTTTGTGCACATTGTGGTTTTTTAATGAACATGACATAAATCTATGTGTTATTCAACGTATTGAGTGCGACGAGTTAAAGAAAGGTTTACACGGCTAGGCTTTCCGAGATAAATGTAAGTACACACTGGTATTAGAATGGTATTCTGTTTATCCGATAATATCTTGAATATAAATGATATTCAGACAATTACATTATTAGGGTTTAATAATTTATTATTTAATCAATAAAAAACGCAAGCAGCAAATCAATTAATTTCGTTTGTAGTGGAAACCGAAAGTAAACAAATCAACCGTCAAAATGGCTGACGACATAGCAACGTTGGAATAAACGCTCATAAATTATTTACAAAATAAGATCATCAGAAATGATGTAAAGTGAACGCTAATTCGCTGTTTTGTAGATAAGTATACGATCTATTGAAAATCCATAACATTTGACACAAAAACACCCGTGGATATGGAAATCTTTAGCGTAACGAAAAAGCAGACATCACACGGCGTTTTATCTGGGTCTACGATGTTTGCCAATGCCGATAGTATAATGAATGGAAATGCACAAACTCAGTAACTGGCAAGCATATATGCATTAGTAGGTTGTTTCGTGATTATTCAGAAACGACTACATAATTCTTTTGTTTCAGCCAGTGCAACTTAACAGAAATAAGTATAAAAAGTTTCTACACCTGACAACAATGTGCCAACTTAATATAAGGTAAGTTGTTTACATTATTTAAAATATGGCCAGCTTACAGTATACAACAATAAACAGCTGGTACGATGTAATGTCATCGTTTTAATTTTAATAAGCCCGTGGTTAATTACCTTTTTTAATCTTATGGATCAATACCTCTCTAACACCTTCAATTGACTTGTTCATGAAAAATATACACCCTCAGTGCATGTTATCCCATACACCATCACTCACTTACTAAGGCTCGATTGGTAGTAAGGCTCGATTGGTCATTCTCGGCTCAGGTACTTCTTACAGGTACATGTACCCCGGGTACTCTTAACTTTACTTACATGTACCCCGGGTACGGTAAATAAACTTAAACATACCCGCAAATATTAGATTGTATCCGAGTTGTATATCCGCCAAAAATCCGATGTTAAACATGCTACAGATTAACATAAAACAATATTGTTTACCTTAAACAACCTTTTTTTTTTAAATCTGCATCAACATGCTTTTTAGTATGAGTGTTGAGAGGACGCCGTAGGAATAAGCAAGTAATCAAGAATACGTCTCTGTTTCTGCTTTTATTTCCTTCATGTATAATGACGATAAGGATTGACGACTAACATTGACGACAATGATCACAAGCATTTATGACTAACACTGACAACAAGCATTGGCGACTAGATGTAACATTGACGATTCTCTACAATAAATGAAATTAACAATAAAAAATGAATAATAAGATTATAGTACAACAGATATGCTTTTCAAAGTATAATATAATAGCATACACTCATTAGAATAAGATGTTTCATAAATAACATTTTGAAACATTTTCAATAAATATAGAAATATCTTATACAATATTTATTACACAGCATGAATTAATTGTTAAAACATAATATAAATACAGAATATGGTGTTCCCCATTTAACGGACCTCGCAAACCAAATAATGTTTCTTTAAAAAAATCTATGGCGTTAAAAAGTGAACGTGCAACGTCGCAGAAAATATTATACTTGACGACGTCATACAATGATGCGACTTTTAACAATTTAAGATTTAAAATTAAATCACATTAATGATTTTAACAATTAGTTTTGATAATATAAATGCCATTTAACAGAAAATTTACATAAATGTGAACATAATTCATTTTTACAACATAGCCGACAACAACCGATTTAGTGTTAAAATTCCCCGGTATGTTTTATTATATTTACCGTACCCAGGGTTTGGGCCTTACTAACTGTATTATTATTATATCTCACCGACTACCTTTACCTTGTTGTGTTTATCAACCTGATATTTATGTAAATTCCGGCTTTCTTTACTTTTATTTTTCATTCATTTGATTACACAATTGTTGACGTATCTCGTGGAAAATTATTTGAATCTTTGGATTTTAATGACGACAAGCTGGAAGTGTCAATTTATTTTAAAAACGAATCTAAGATGTATGTACATGTAAGTATTGTGTGTTTGTCATGCATAATTATGTGTTTTCCAGAAAAAATTGAGTAGCCAGTTATATGGCCGGCAACTATGCAGTAAAACGAAAGCATTTGTGACATTTACTTGATATATTTGGGAAAAGTAGCCGGCATCAAGAGTAAATGTAACCGGCAAAATCACTGGCTGCCGGTATTTAAGTTAAGAGAACACTGATAATAGTAAACTAAATCTCTACGACAGGATTACAGCTTTGTAAAATTGTTTTTGGGGTGATAATGGTTAGCAATTCATACAAATGTTATTAAAAAATATTGTGGTTTAAAATTCATTTTGAGAATGGGATGGAAGAACAGAAAATGAAAGGGTATACAGGGATGAAAATTAGTGGTTTCCCGTGAGCCCGGGGCAAGTAGTTTTGGCCTGGACAACTCAATTTCCAAAGTTGATAGTCTGGCCGGGCAACTTGTTTTTTTTAAGCTTAAAACAATTCAGTGCAATAAAAATTGAATAACAATTGACCACCATGGATCAATACTATTAACCCTTTATAATAATTCAAATTAAAAGAACAAAATCATATAATACTTTGTTAGATGTAATTGAATTAAAAACGAGATAAAATATACATTAGACATCTTTCTAAAAACAAAAAAAAACAAAAAAATATATATTTTTTTTTTTTTGGAAATTGGGAAATTTTTGCCACATTTTGGGAAAAAAGTATACTTTTTGGGATTGGGAACATAGCCGAATTTCGGCTATAAAATCGAGCCAAAAAAAACCCTGCATATGGGGGGCATGCATGTTTTACAAACAGCTTTTGTTTTATGTTACTTCCTTCACACTTTTGTTACAGTTTCTCATAACGCCTTCAATACTTTACCTATCTCTTACATATTTGGTATGTAGGTACCTTGCATGGACCTCTACCTTTTGATGAGGTTTGAGTTCACTGGGATCAAGGTCATTAAGGCTAATAATAGATTTTTTGACGATGCTGCTTCAGCGAAGCATCTCGTCTAAGTAATCATACCATGAACTTCACAATTGCGACCTATTTAAAAGACCGAGCCAGTCTGATTGAGTTTGATTAATCGGCAAACCTCGCTTATTATCATTGATTAAGGTAAAGGCAGCTTGGTTCCCGCCATCTTTCAAATTTATCGAGAGGTTCGGGACAGGAACCAGACACGAAACTGCCAGGTGGCACTTCAAACGCGGTGACACTGGGAAAAGCCCAAATGTAGTTATTTTTAGATTTGATAGAGAATGTAACACGCCTCCCAGTTTCGCTGAATGGGTCAAGCTCCCCACGGGTACTACTTCCCTGTACCCCCACATTTTTAGCTCGACTATGATATATAAAATATATATAGTGGAGCTTTCCTACTCACTCCGGCGTTGGCATTAGCGTAGCATCTGCGTAGTGTGCAAATGTTAAAGTTTTTTTACTACCCCAAATATTTTCTTTGTCCCTTGACATATTGCTTTCATATTTTGCATACTTGTTTACCAACATGACCCCAACCTATAAACAAGAGCAGACAACTCTATCAAGCATTTTGTAATAATTATGACCCCTTTTCCACTTACAATATGCAGCAAATGTTAAAGTTTTCGTACTACCCCATTTATTTCCATTGTCCCTTGACATATTGCTTTCATATTTTGCATACTTGTTTACCAACATCACCCCAACCTATAAACAAGAGCAGACAACTCTATCAAGCATGCTGTCATAATTATTGCCCCTTTTATACTTAGAATATGCATATTTTTGATAAATCTATGTTAAAGTTTGCGTACTACCCCAAATATTTCCTATATCCTTTGACATATTGCTTTTGTATGTTGCATACTTGTTTACCAACATGACCCCAACCTATAAACAAGAGCAGACCACTGTATCAACAGGGCCCTCGTTTTGCCGTTTTTGGGGCCGAATTTCGGCCCCATTCCCCCCTTAAAATAGTATACTTTTTCCCCCTATTTCAGCTAAAAATTCTCCCCTCCAAAAAAAATATTTTTTTTTATACTTTTATACCTATGTGCCAGCTGGTATCGTGCTATTAACCTTTGATTCAATGTATATTTATGTAAATTACATTAAAATATAGCAATTTTAAGTGTTGAATGGTTTGTGAAAAGATCTTCTAAAATTCCTTTTTTTTGCCTAAAACAACGCGAAATTCCGCCCTGGCCCCAATCCCCTAAAGGGTAGCAAGGGCCCTGATCAAGCATTTTGACATAGTTATGGCCCCTTTTACACTTAGATAATTGAACATTTTGCTTAAATTGCCATAACTTCTTTATTTATGATCACATTTTATCACATTTTATTATAACTTTGACAAAACAACACTTACCTGAATACCACAATGGATTCCACCCAAACAATACCCCACGCCCCTACCCAGAATCCCTTTCATCCCCAACCTCACCCCCCCCCCCCAAAAAAAATAAATAAATATATTTTTTTAAACATCATCTTATAAATTACCACACCCCATATTATACCCCCCTCTCACCCCCACCCCCTACCCCCCCCCCACCCCCTCCATTTTTTTTTAAACATCATCTAATAAATTACCACACCACACAGTATACCCCTCTCCCCCCCCTACCCCCCACCCCCCCCCAAAAAAATAATTTTTTTTTTCCTTTTTTAATTTTGAAAGATCGTCTAATAAGTTATTGAATGTTAACAATTTCCCATTGATGGCTTACGTTATACTGTCAAGCTCTCAAATAGTTGAGCGCGCTGTCCTCTGACAGCTCTTGTTTATGCCCCCGGTAGGGTGGCATATAGCAGTTGTCCGTCAGTATGTCAGTAAGTCAGTCTGTCTGTCCGTTCGAAAACTTTAATGGTCATAACTTTTTCAATATTGAAGATAGCAACTTGATATATGGCATGCATGTGCATCTCATGGAGCTGCACATTTTGAGTGGTGAAAGGTGAAGGTCAAGGTCATCCTTCAATGTCAAATGTCTAATATATGGCGTCTGTCTGTCCGAAAACTTTAACATTGGCCATAACTTTTTCAATATTGAAGATAGCAACTTGATATTTGGCATGCATACGTATCTAATGGAGCTGCACATTTTGAAAGGTGAAAGGTCAAGGTCAACCTTCAAGGTCAAAGGTCAAATATATGGCATCCGTCCCTCCGAAAACTAACATTCGCCATAACTTTTTTATGGTCCCGAAGGGTGGCATATAGTTTTTGAACTGTCGGTCAGTCCGTCTGTTCATCAGTCAGTCTGTCTGTCTGTCAGTCCGAAAACTTTGACATTGCCCATAACTTTTGCAATATTGAAGATAGCAACTTGATATTTGGCATGCATGTGTATCTCATGGAGCTGCACATTTTGAGTGGTGAAAGGTCAAGGTCATCCTTCAAGGTCAAGGTCAAATTTTGCAATGTTGAAAATAGCAACTCAATATTTGGCATTCATGCATATCTCATGGAGCTGCACATTTTGAGTGGTGAAGGGTCAAGGTCATCCTTCAAGGTCAAAGGTCAAATTTTGCAGTATTGAAGATAGCAACTCGATATTTGGCATGCATGCGTATCTCTAGTCCAAATTTTTGACGCTCTCAAATATTAAGCTACTTTTTATATGGGTAATATTTGGAGCGTACAAAGAGGGAAAGACCAAATTAATGGTGGGAATTTTTTCTTCTTTGTCTATATTGTTGCGCAAGGATTTTGTGCGCAACATTCAAGCCCCGATATAAGACACTTAATTTCAACGGATTGCAATAATATTTACATACCTGTGTAGATAATTCATTTCTCGATAATGTTCCGTAGAAATTATGTAATGACACTTTGAATTTTGCACGCCTGATCAATTTAAATCCAACCACTATTCAATTTTTCAATATCTCTCGATTCGCTCGCTGTGTAGATATAAATCGATAACACGACCTCGATGTAAAGCATCTGGTTTAAAGTGGGAGAATAAACAGCGTAAAATACAGTTTGCGTTCGTCTGTTGTGGTGCAGAGCGTTACATAGTAAACAGATGTTATAATTTTCTGGATTAATTTAGCATTGTTTTTTTTCTAAATTGATAATTAAAAAGTTCTGAAATAAATTACATCTTTTATTTTTATACTGTACATAAATAATATTGATACAGATCGTACAGTATACCGTCCTATGTAACGTAGAATGTAAGTACATAAAACAACACAGACAGAGGTGCGAAAAAGACATGCATAAACACTTGCTGAAACTTAGAACAGTGAATAGAAACTGCACCATATCTGTTTTGAACATTTGCTTACATGTATTAAATCAACAAAGATTAGCATACTAGATCTAGTTAGGTAAAAGTCGGTGTTAAAAGCTCATGTTAAATAAAATTACGCGTACACGTTACACCGTAATGCCTTCTTCTGATTGGTTCATATTTAAATCAGTTTCATGACATGGCTACAGGTCATTGATTGTTTTGCGATTTAAGCAGAAGTTTAACTGAAGAATTTATGCCTTTCTAACTTCAAATCGACGAAATTTGATGTAAAAATGGACTTCTGAATTAAAACTGAATGAGTTGGAAATGTTATTTTGCAATTTTACGCAAAATGATGAAAATTTAAACTTTCTGGTTTCCACCACAAAAAAGGTCCTTCAACGATGAGACATTCCAAAGAATTTAGCCCATATAAAAAGTATCTCTAAATTCTTTGCGCGTCTTATAAATGAGACTAGCGTATCTCATGGAGCTGCACATTTTGAGTGGTGAAATGTCAAAGTCAAGGTCATCCTTCAAGGTTAAGGTCAAAGGTCAACATTTTTCAATATTGAAGATAGCAACTTGATATTTTGCATGCATGTGTATCTTATGGACCTGCACATTTTGAGTGGTGAAAGGCAAGGTCATCCTTCAAGGTCAAGGTCAAAGGTAAAATATTGCAATATTGAAGATAGCATCTCGATATTTGGCATGCATGTGTATCTGATGGAGCTGCACATTTTGAGTGGTGAAAGGACAAGGTCATCCTTCAAGGTCAAGGTCAAATTTTGCAATATTGAAGATAGCAACTCGATATTTGGCACGCATGTGTATCTCATGGAGCTGCACATTTTGAGTGGTTACAGATCAAGGTCATCCTTCAGGGTCAAAGGTCAAATGTATGGCTTCAAAGCGGCGCAGTAAGGGGGCATTGTGTTTCACGAACACAGCTCTTGTTTTGTACCCAACATTCTTCGTACCCAAGTTTTTTTCGTACCCAAGTTTTTTTTTCGTACCCAATTTTTTTTTGTACCCAAATTTTTGTACCCACATACACAATTGATAAACTTAAATTGATGCTTTTCAGGGCCCTTGCTACACTTCGGGGATTTGGGCCGGGGCCCTTAGAGGGGGGAATTTTGCGTCGTTTTGGGTGAAAAGGGGAATTTTAGAAGATCTTTTCACCAACCATTCAACACTTAAAATTGCTATATTTTAATGTAATTTACATAAATATACATTTAATCAAAGGTTAGTAGCATGATTCCAGCTGGCAACATAGGTATAAAAGTAAAAAAAACAAAAACAAAAAAAACAATTATTTTTTATTGGAGGGGGAATTTTTAGCTGAAATAGGGGAAAAAGTATACTTTTTTTCATGGGGAAGCCGCCCATATTCGGTGGTAAAAAGTGCAAATTGAGGGCCCTGCTTTTATATCCATCCTCTTCGAAAGCATCGTCACACCAGTACAGTGTCAGTACTTTGATTTAGGTGGTTATTGCCCTTCGATAAGTAATATGACAATCTAAAGAATTTGATGTTTCTGTGATAGATCACAGGAACTTATTATCCGAAGTTTATGAAACCATGCAGTATCCTTCATGGTGGGCATACCTAAATATGACATATTGTTCCACTCCGGTGAGTTTTCAACGAGTCATGGCCCCTTGAATAATAATTAGTTTCCACACAATTAACACATAGATTGACAAAGCGCATCATCGGGGAGCATCCATCAGTTTCACTGATATTCTTGTATTTATAAGTACACTGTATCTCCAAAATAACGCGGATGACGGGGTCCAAGTCAGAAGACAGCATTATAAACGGATTCGCATTTTAAGTTCTGAGCATTCATAAATTATTGCATTGCTGTGTTGTCATTTGCCAATTTTGCAAATATTCATATAAACCCTACAGTATCAATAACTCTATACATACCACTTTTCTTATGTGCATATATATCCGATTATCCTGTATAATGAATACATCAATTAAAAAAAATCTTACCATTTATGACGAGAAATGTGTTTAAGAATTTCATAAACATGAACAGTGCATTATGGGACAGCGGTTTCATAGGGCACTGCTCAGATTTAATTGTAACAACCAATGGACAAGTGTATATGAACATTTACACATTTATTATTTGAGCTGAGTAATTAATAAATTGGTTGCTATAGTGATCAGAAAACATTGCATTTTGACCATACATTTGGTTCTGACAAAAGTTCTTAAGCGGCTTGTAACTGAAAATGATTGCTGTGAAATCACTTAATTTTGTCAGCATGGAATTTCGTAGTTTTTTAAAAATGACTATTTCTCCTCAACTTTATTTTGAAAATTAAAGTTTTTTGATTTTGAAAATGAAAGGTATTTGCGTTGGTCATTTTCTGATTTGTTTGCATAAATACTTGTCTGCGATAATTCGTGGTAGGGATAGGCGGTTGTCTTTTGAGACGCTTGCGGGAAGTGGGCTCTATTTATCACATGCCACTAACTTGTACATTGTTATGAGGTTATAGTCCCTGGCCCTTCTTATTGCATGCCAGTTAACTTATTCATTGTTATAATGAGCGGATAAGTGGGGCTGAATGACTGTTACAAGTGTTTGAAGTGACAAATTAAATTTCCAATTAGTCTTATTCAATTACAATCATGGCAAAGCAGAAAAAATGATTACGTTTAATCTGCAACATCCCTGAAAAACACAATTTACATAAGATTAACAAGTAGCGCTAACCGTTGTGATTTTACCAAAACAAAGTAAACCCTATCCATACAGCTTTACTTCCTAAGCAATTAACAGGACCTTTCATGTCTTAGTTAAGTACATAGTATAATATACTCCCAATTGTGAATTCTAGTAAGTGGATTTATCTAGATAGCTTAACAGACACAGGATGTCTTTCATGCATACTGTAATTCAGGCAATTGTATTTTTATCCCAACGCTTTTTGAAAAAAAGGTGGGGATATTGTGGTTATCTCCGCCGTCCGTCCGTCTGTCTGTCCGTCCGTCCTGGCCACTATCTCCTCCTACACTAAAAGCACTAGAACCTTGAAACTTACACACATGGTAGCTATGAGCATATGTGCGACCCTGCACTATTTGGAATTTTGATCTGACCCCTGGGTCAAAAGTTATAGCAGTTGGGGTGGGGGCCGCGTCAGAAATTATCACTCATTTTTTTAGGTTATTTTACATTTACTTCTTTATTTCTACACCGATTCACGTCAAATTGATACTGGACCTCTCTTATGACAATACGGTCAATCTCAACCATGCATGGCCCCATTCCCAACCCCTAAAAGCACTAGAACCTTGAAACTTACACACATGGTAGCTATGAGCATATGTGCGACCCTGCACTATTTGGAATTTTGATCTGACCCCTGGGTCAAAAGTTATAGCAGTTGGGGTGGGGGCCGCGTCAGAAATTATCACTCATTTTTTTAGGTTATTTTACATTTACTTCTTTATTTCTACACCGATTCACTTCAAATTGATACTGGACCTCTCTTATGACAATACGGTCAATCTCAACCATGCATGGCCCCATTCCCAACCCTGGGGCGCCCCGCCCACATAGGCCACACCCACCAAAAATTTCCATTTACTATAATTTTTTCATTTCTACACGGATTCACTTCAAATTGATACTGAACTTTTGTTATGACAT
This sequence comes from Dreissena polymorpha, assembly GCF_020536995.1. Taxonomy (NCBI): domain Eukaryota; kingdom Metazoa; phylum Mollusca; class Bivalvia; order Myida; family Dreissenidae; genus Dreissena; species Dreissena polymorpha. The sequence goes on from NC_068364.1 coordinate 1,106,301, forward strand.
TAGGGTCAATCTCAACTATGCATGGCCCCAATCCCAACCCTGGGGCGCCCGCCCACATAGGCCACACCCACCAAAAAATTCCATTTACTATAATTTTTTCATTTCTACACGGATTCACTTCAAATTGATACTGAACTTCTCTTATGACATTAGGGTCAATCTCAACTATGCATGGCCCCATAACCAACCCTGGGGCCCCGCCCACATAGACCACACCCACCCAAAATTGCCTTTACTATAATTTCTTCTTTTCTACACCGATTCACTTCAAATTGATACTGAACTTCTCTTATGACATTAGGGTCAATCTCAACTATGCATGGCCCCATAACCAACCCTGGGGCCCCGCCCACATAGACCACACCCACCCCAAAATTGCCTTTACTATAATTTCTTCATTTCTACACCGATTCACTTCAAATTTATATTGAACTTCTCTTATGACAATACAGTCAATCTCAACTATGCATGGCCCCATTACCAACCCTGGGGCGCCCCGCCCACATAGACCACACCCACCCAAAATTGCCTTTTACTATAATTTCTTTATTTCTACACCGATTCACTTCAAATTGATACTGAACCTCTCTTATGACAATACGGTCAATCTCAACTATGCATGGCCCCATTACCAACCCTGGGGCCCCGCCCACATAGACCACACCCGCCCAAAATTGCCTTTTACTATAATTTCTTCATTTCTACACCGATTCACTTCAAATTGATACTGAACTTCTCTTATGACAATACAGTCAATCTCAACTATGCATGGCACAATTACCAACCCTGGGGCGCCCTGCCCACATATGTCACACCCACCCAAAATTGCCTTTTACTATAACTTCTTCATTTCTACACCAATTCACTTCTAATTGATGATGAACTTCTCTTATGACCATACGGTCAATCTCAGCTATGCATGGCCCCATTACCAACCCTGGGGCACACCTAGGTCAAACATTCGGCGTGGGGATACGCGTTGGCCTCTGCCGCGCCATTTCTAGTTTATTGTATGTAATTATTTTTTGTGAACTTAAATTCTTCGTCAATCGGTGTAATGACAAAAGAAACGAAAATTAGTGCATAGTAAATAATAATGGTTTCACAGTATATTTCAATAAAAAGTTCATTAAAGCCCCTGTCAACTAAAACATAAAAAATTTAAACTGTGAAATAAACACATTTTTTTCTTTGAAGGGAACTGATGCAATTTAGTATGGTTTTAATTATTTTTGATAGAGTGATGCTTTAATTATAATTTTCAAAGTCAATGAATTTTAAATTAATAATATATTTCAAATATATAATACATTATGATATTTTTTAGTCATTAGTACTGGTAATGGGGGCTGTTACGAGTCACTTTGTTGGTTTGTCTATCGATCCGTCGGTCTGTCCCGAAATTTCATCCGATCTTCACCAAACTTGGTCACAAGTTGTATCTAGATGATGTCTAGGTCAAGTTTGAATATGGGTCATGCCAGGTCAAAAACTAGGTCACGGGTCACGTAGTGTGTTTTAAACCGAAGGTTTGTCCGGATCATAACTATGTCATTTATCGTTAGATTTTAAAATGACTTGGTATATTTCTTCACCATCATGGGACAGTGAGTCGAGTGAAAAAAGTATGTTGATATCTCCAAGGTCAAGGTCACACTTGGGGTCCAAAGGTCAAATGCTTGTCCGGGCCATAACTTTTGTCATTTATTGTGAGATTTTAAAATCTTTTGGCAAAGTTGTTTACCATCAGTGGGCGGTGTGTCGCCCAAAAGAATTACGTCAATATCTCCAAGGTCAAGGTCACACTTTGAGTTCAACCATCATAAATTAGCTTGTCCGGGCCATAACTAAGTAATTTATTGTAAGATTTTAAAATCATTTGGCACATTTGTTCACCATAATTGGACGGTGTGTTGCGTGAAAGAATTACGTTGATATCTCCAAGGTCAAGATCACACTTAGAGTTCAAAAGTCAAAACTGCCCATAATTGAGCTTGTCCAGGCCATAACTTATTATGTCGTTCATCGTGAGATTTCAAAATTATTTGGCACATTTGTTCACCATCATTGGACGGTGTGTCGCGCAAAAGAATTACGTCAATATCTCCAAGGTCAAGGTTACACTTTGAGTTCAAATGTCAAAAAGGGCCATAAATGAGCTTGTCCGGGCCATGACTATGTTGTTCATTGTGAGATTTTAAAATCATTTGGCACATTTGTTCGCCATAACTATGTCGTTTATTGTGAGATTATTTAATCATTTGGCTCTTTTGTTCACCATCATTGGACAGTGTGTCGCACGAAAGTATTGCGTTGATATCTCCAAGGTCAAGGTCACACTTTTAGTTCAAAGGTCAAAAATGGCAATAAATGATCTTGTCTGGACCATAAATATGTCATTCATTGTGAGATTTTAAAATGACTCTGTACATTAATTTTGTTCACAGTCATTGGACTGAGTGTCATAGGAAAGAATTCAAGAGTTCAAATGGTCAAAATGGCTGTAAATAATAATGGCATAATAATTCTTAAAAATTGCCATAAATTACATTCTCTTGTTTTGTGAAGACAGCATGCATAAATAGTCTGTGTCAATGCGACATGTGGGGGTATACGTCACGTCTGTGACAAAGCTCTAGTTATATCATGAATATGGAATAATTATTTTGACTGATTAATCTTAAGACTAAAGCTGGTTGCCCCAAAGTAAGAACATTCAAGAAGTCGCACCTTAATGTATCAGTCTTAATTTTGAAATGTGTGGTTGAGAGTAAGTTTTACTGTTTCAAAATTGTGCAACTTAGCTATGATAAGGAAGGAGAACATAAACAAGGGTTAAACGGAAATGCTTAGATAAATTATCTGTTATGAAGATGCACATGTTTATATGACATCATTTGATGATAAATCAACAATAGAGAGGATAATGTGTATTTTGATGTTGTTCAAAAAGACAAATGATCCTAGGTCAAGTTTACCTTTCAAATTAAAATATGTTCAATTCAAATGCAGACATTATTGTGCCTGTCTCCAGTGTGACTAAAAGTTGAATGTTAAAAATTAAATGAAAGTTGCTTACTTCAAAACCAACATCTGGTTGCAATATTTGTTTTAAGGCCTTACTCTTAATTTAGAAATACAATAAGATACTATTTGTTGCGCTTTGTTACATTGCAATACGATCTGATATGATCCTGATGGAAAATTGATTGCAGTCAATTATGTACATATAATTGTAAGCTATTTCAAATCAATAAATACTGATTTATGATTTTAATTGAGATTTCCACGATTGAACTAACGTTTTGATAAGATCACCACTTTAACATCATAATTAATACCAGGATTTCAACTGTGTATTGAGTCGTGATCGTTGATACCAAATCAAAATATGAATACATGATTGCTGTCAGTGCTGGCTTTCAAAAGCTTTTGTGAAAAGTAAATGCTCCAGAATCAATAGTTATCTTGTATGAACACTGTACCTTTAACTCACAAATGGGGATTTTTGCAGTGTGACTGTCAGTTGCATGTATTAGGCCACGACTTTTTTTTTTATTGGTTTACAAAAATTATTTTGAAAATGGTCCATCGGGCGGTCGAAAAAAAAAAAAAAAAAAAAAACGTCATTGGAAAAAAAGTTAATACTAATAACATCAGAACAAAGACAACATATCTTTTATAACCTTAACACAGAGACAAATTATGCAATGAAACACATCTATATCTTCAAATGAAATGAGTCCTAACAGCACCTTATGTAACATCAGGCAATTTTAAACACTCCATTACATGACATGCGTTCTTCTCCCATTAAAACGAAAAACTGCGCTTCATTTCCATAATTGGATGCGCACCATTACGCAATGCGATGCCCGTAAACTACTCATACACAAATTACCCGGTATGTGTTTGCTCTTACTCGACTTATGAGATCGTACATGAAAAAAATAATCGAGGTAGATCGATCCATGCGTCGTCGCGGTAATGTTTGTCAAAGTTGTTGTTGTCATGAAAACTCGTTGATTTACAACGCAAAACGTCTTATTTGAACTGACGCGAATTAATTTAATCATATTTGTCAACTTCGCTTTTGCTTTATTTTGATAATTTAATCCAAAGTTTAATGTTAGCAAGTGTTTTTTTTACTGGAATTGTAAACAAGGAGTCAGTTAAAGTCTTCCGAAAATGTGCAGTCTGTGTGAATTGACAGTTTGACGTCATCAAAGGAAAGCCGCTTTCTGTCGGAAGCAATAAAGCGACAAATTTCGCGCCGAAAAAATTGGCTTCCTTTGTCTAGCAATCAACATGCCGAACCAATCGTGTGTTTGTTTCTCAATTGCAATCCTCCAATTTAATAAAAGTACGTGCATAGCTCCGCCTGCGAATCTTTTGCAGAGAACGGAGGCGGAGTTTAACGGTTAATTGAGCTAGTGTTTTACACAAGTTGAGTTCCGATTTGCCGAAATTACTCGGCCCTAAGCATTGAAACGACAAATACATTTATCAATGATTTTCCGAGATATACCGATTTGTTCCGATTTCCAAACTTTCTGTACAGTTCCTATAAACTATGGCGGATGTGTTTACAAAATTCCTAAACACATATATCGTAAATAATGGCAGTGTTTTATTGGATTATTTATACTTATTATCAAATACTATCGGGTTTGTTTAATATAATTAACATGTTAAACAATATAGTTGCGTCACAGACACGGAAATAAATTTTGATGGGGTCGACATTTGACTGACGCTGATTTTCTTATTGTCTGTAATTTTTACCCGAAATAAATTTTGAGAAGTGCCCATAAAAGGACTGGTACATAATGTGTCACATTTAAAAATATCCCGATCTCTGCAATATAGGTCATAATACACCAAATAGTTTCCCTATATAATTCAATGTAAAAGCGACAACTTTGAGCGAAAATAAATGCAACATTTTGCACATAGAGACCCCCATAACCATACCTTTTCTTAAAGGCCATTCTAAGCGGAATCGATTTATGCAATAAAAAAGATATGTCATGTACAATGCAAGAAAGAACTTGACACAAATCAAAATCGACTGTTTTTGCAACTTTTTTTTTCGGCCGTTTCCTAGTGGAATGTAACCTTTTCTAGTGCAATGGTTTACTATAGTCTTCGAGTGTATCATATTTCAGGGATTCAGTAGTGAACACCTATTCATGCCCTACCATTATCTCCGCAAGATAACACCTGAATAATGGTAAAAAGTGTTAAACATGCCTTCCTGTCAACTATGATATTTTTTTAGAGAGTACAGCCCTACATGAAGCGATCATTTAGTGTATTGTAACCTATAAGACAACGTTTACTGTTAACATCGCGAAAAATAAGCACTTCTCGATACTTATAAACCTATTTTCTATGTGCTTGCCAATTTTCAGACCGATCTTTCACGTAGAAATGCTTGAAAATGCATTTTATTATAACGCCTGATAAGCCATGTGGCTTTCGCGTTTGGAGCTTTGATTTATAACGGGCGTTCAGGCGTAAAACGATTACCCTAAATAATTACAATCGGTCAAAATACTGGAATATTGTTACAAGCTATGTAGAAAAAGAAGTAAACAACTATTAAAACGTGTTCATGAGCTCTTTCAGCACAAATTGTTGCGATTTGAGATGCTCAAGACGAGTTTTTGTACATTTTTTTTCTTATTTTCCTCTGAAAACGTATTTTTTTCTTAAAAACTCACGATGCTCCTTAAATTCGTGAAACAAACGCATTTTTTCCGTGAAATTTGCCAAAACGCATCATATCTCACTAAAAAAATGATGATTTTCTGTAAATACAGCTTCTTTGTGACTAGGCCTGATTTTGCGTATAAGACAACGTTTACTGTTAACATCGCGAAAAATAAGCACTTCTCGATACTTATAAACCTATTTTCTATGTGCTTGCCAATTTTCAGACCGATCTTTCACGTAGAAATGCTTGAAAATGCATTTTATTATAACGCCTGATAAGCCATGTGGCTTTCGCGTTCGGAGCTTTAATTTATAACGGGCGCTCAGGCGTAAAACGATTACCCTAAATAATTATAATCGGTCAAAATACTGGAATATTGTTACAAGCTATGTAGAAAAAGAAGTAAACAACTATTAAAACGTGTTCATGAGCTCTTTCAGCACAAATTGTTGCGATTTGAGATGCTCAAGACGAGTTTTTGTACATTTTTTTTCTTATTTTCCTCTGAAAACGTATTTTTTTCTTAAAAACTCACGATGCTCCTTAAATTCGTGAAACAAACTCATTTTTTCCGTGAAATTTGCCAAAACGCATCATATCTCACTAAAAAAATGATGATTTTCTGTAAATACAGCTTCTTTGTGACTAGGCCTGATTTTGCGTTTAGGTCATAATACACCAAATAGTTTCCCTATATAATTCAATGTAAAAGCGACAACTTTGAGCGAAAATAAATGCAACATTTTGCACATAGAGACCCCCATAACCATACCTTTTCTTAAAGGCCATTCTAAGCGGAATCGTTTTATGCAATAAAAAAGATATGTCATGTACAATGCAAGAAAGAACTTGACACAAATCAAAATCGACTGTTTTTGCAACTTTTTTTTTCGGCCGTTTCCTAGTGGAATGTAACCTTTTCTAGTGCAATGGTTTACTATAGTCTTCGAGTGTATCATATTTCAGGGATTCAGTAGTGAACACCTATTCATGCCCTACCATTATCTCCGCAAGATAACACCTGAATAATGGTAAAAAGTGTTAAACATGCCTTCCTGTCAACTATGATATTTTTTTAGAGAGTACAGCCCTACATGAAGCGATCATTTAGTGTATTGTAACCTATAAGACAACGTTTACTGTTAACATCGCGAAAAATAAGCACTTCTCGATACTTATAAACCTATTTTCTATGTGCTTGCCAATTTTCAGACCGATCTTTCACGTAGAAATGCTTGAAAATGCATTTTATTATAACGCCTGATAAGCCATGTGGCTTTCGCGTTCGGAGCTTTGATTTATAACGGGCGTTCAGGCGTAAAACGATTACCCTAAATAATTACAATCGGTCAAAATACTGGAATATTGTTACAAGCTATGTAGAAAAAGAAGTAAACAACTATTAAAACGTGTTCATGAGCTCTTTCAGCACAAATTGTTGCGATTTGAGATGCTCAAGACGAGTTTTTGTACATTTTTTTTCTTATTTTCCTCTGAAAACGTATTTTTTTCTTAAAAACTCACGATGCTCCTTAAATTCGTGAAACAAACGCATTTTTTCCGTGAAATTTGCCAAAACGCATCATATCTCACTAAAAAAATGACGATTTTCTGTAAATACAGCTTCTTTGTGACTAGGCCTGATTTTGCGTTTAGGTCATAATACACCAAATAGTTTCCCTATATAATTCAATGTAAAAGCGACAACTTTGAGCGAAAATAAATGCAACATTTTGCACATAGAGACCCCCATAACCATACCTTTTCTTAAAGGCCATTCTAAGTGGAATCGATTTATGCAATAAAAAAGATATGTCACGTACAATGCAAGAAAGAACTTGACACAAATCAAAATCGACTGTTTTTGCAACTTTTTTTTTCGGCCGTTTCCTAGTGGAATGTAACCTTTTCTAGTGCAATGGTTTACTATAGTCTTCGAGTGTATCATATTTCAGGGATTCAGTAGTGAACGCCTATTCATGCCCTACCATTATCTCCGCAAGATAACACCTGAATAATGGTAAAAAGTGTTAAACATGCCTTCCTGTCAACTATGATATTTTTTTAGAGAGTACAGCCCTACATGAAGCGATCATTTAGTGTATTGTAACCTATATGTGAACCAATCGTTGATTGTACTTACTTGATTTTATTCGCAACCGTACTCAAACCGGATCGTTTTTTTTTTCTCATTTCGCTCATTTTGCAGTGCGGTCGGGAATAAAATATTAAAAAAAAAGACGAATTTCCGATTTTATTTTTTTTCCCATTTTCCAAAAATTAGGGTCGGCGGTTTTGTAAACCAAGAAATATAAAAGTCGTGGCCTTAAGTACTGCTTATATGAATCCTCTTGGTGAAAGTGGCTGAAGGGACTTTTGATGTGTTGAGTGTGCTTGAACATAAGGGCCAATAATTGTTCTTCACTTGACACTTCCTGCTCAACCAAACAGGAATAAATCTAATTGTAGTTTTTCCTTATGACATGCAACTGTCAGCAACAAGAATAAAAATAATTTAGGGGCCTTATTCGAAAAACCTCCTAAGTTGAATCTTGTACTCAACAGCCTACCTATTTCTTTAATTACATAATACGTGATAATTATTCTTTGTTTATTAATTGACAAGTGGTTTATGGGTTTAACGTTGCATTTAACAATCGCAGATTGTTTCATAATAAAATTGCTTGACTGAAAACCCTTTTATAATTGTCGTTTTTTCTTTTCAGGCCTTGTTCGACAGTGGAATAAGACCATCCTCCAAGGTAAATAATAAGTAGTTTAAAGGTTATAAATAGTGTGATCGTTTGTGAACATACATTTTACTATTTAAGTTTATTTTAAGCCCCTGTCCATTGAACATAATCCAATGTATGCTAAATTTGCATCTCTGTTATAATCAAAGATAAGAACATTTATTTTACACTGAGAACTATATCCTTTGTGAGAATTACATAGAGTTATGTGAAGGTTCAAAAGAGTTTAGTGGTAGTGGAATACTTACATACATATAGTGTAGGTTTGTCACAAATGTAGTGTACATACTCGATTTGCTCCAGAGACATTGCCCATAAGCATGTAAAGAAACTGTTCAATATTTAGTTACCGAATCTTTTATATCTTTGATATATTGATCGATTTGGAACATGTGGAGAAAATTATAATACAATAACATGTCTGTGTAACATTTGTGGCCCTATTCCTCAAAGGTCAAGGTCACATATAGAGTTTGAAGATCAAATTTGGCAGTAAAACATCTTGTCCTAACTGTTACTTTGTCATTCATCATGTTATTTTTATTGACATAAATGGAGATTTGAGACAAAAATGTGGATCGTGGGGGCATCAATGCACTTAAGTCACATGTCTTGCTTTTCCAAGAATTTATGGAAGAGGACTGTGGTTCAACATAATGTTATTAAACCATTATTCGGGCGTTACTTGCAATTGTTTAATTCATTTTCAGGTAAAAAAGCACAAACCAAAAGTTTACCCCACTTCTGGAGGAAATGGCATACTGCAATCTTACTTTTTTTTCAATCCCAACCTTCAATATTGTTATAATTTCAAGCCTTTTAAAGTCTCCTTTAGTTTACAAGTATTACATGTATTATAATTGGCAATAAATAATCGGGCTTTTCATTTGGGTTTCATTTAGAATTGATTGGACATACATTATAAGCCAAATAACAATATTACATGTATATTCAGTTTTGTATCAAGAAGGGATACAAATAAATTGACACAGAAAAATAGTTTTTAGCTCGGCTGTTTTCGGAGAAAACCCTAGGTATTGTCATAGACAGCTCGTTGTCCCCTGTCCGCGGTTGGGTGTCTGCCGTCCGCATCGTGCTAAAACCTTGATGTTTGTCTCTAAAATCAAAGTGCTTTCACATACAACTTTGAAACTTATATGTAGATGGACCTTGATGATTTCTACGCTAAACTCATTTTTGGGTCACTAGGTCAAAGGTCAGGGTCACTGTAACCTCTAAAAAAAATAAAAAAATATTCTGACAATCTTTCATTAATTAGCGAGGCTGTTTTCGGAGAAAACCCGAGCTATTGTCATAGCCAGCTCGTCCGCCGTCCGCCGTAGGCATCGTGCTAAAACCTTAACATTGGCTCTAAAATCAAAGTGCTTCCACCTACAACTTTGAAACTTCATATGTAGATGCACCTTGATGTGTTCTACACGCCACACCCATTTTTGGGTCACTAGGTCAAAGGTCAAGGTCACTTTGACCTCTAATATCAAACTTTAACATAGGCTCTAAAATCAAAGTGCTTCCATCTACAACTTTGAAACTTCATATGTAGTTGCACCTTAATGAGTTCTACATGCCACACCCATTTTTGGGTCACTAGGTCAAAGGTCAAGGTCACTGTGACCTCTAATATAAAACTTTAACAAAAACCTTAACATTGCCTCTAAAATCAAAGTGCTTCCACCTACAACTTTGAAACTTCATATGTAGATGCACCTTGATGAGTTCTACATGCCACACCCATTTTGGGTCACTAGGTCAAAGGTCAAGGTCACTGTGACCTCTAAAAAAAAATGAAAAAAATAAAAAAATTCTGACAAGCTTTCGCAGCCGAGCGTGGCACCCGTTATGCGGTGCTCTTGTTCAAAACTGCACCCGCAGCCGAGCCTTGGCACCCGTTATGAGGTGCTCTTGTATAAACAATATTATAGTCTGCTCACTAAGGGATATTCAAGCATGTGTGATTGGTTACATCATCTTGTCAGATTTGAGCACACACTTACCCAAAAATTACTTTGACCAGTTTCATATGAAAATGGGCTTTATGCCATAAAGGGCAAACTTAGCTCAAGACCAGCCTTCACATCTGCGCGCTGACTGGTCAGAAGACAAGCTTCTCTTTCTTCTAATGAAACCGGGAAACCTTGTGTGAAGTTTCCAACAGCTTAGGTCCTTAGCAGACTGTGCAGGCTGGTAGGGAGCTATGCTAGACACATGTCATAAGACCCATGATGTGGCTTATTTCTTGCTTCAGATCAGTGAGTTGAAAGATGAGCATATTCATCACCTCCTGAAGATGACCAGGGACTTTACAGAAATCTTCTATAGGGTAGATGTATTCATACTTTATAAAGGAAAGAGCTCATTGAAGGCATGTTTCATGCTTCTGTACATTTTCTAGAATTTTTATGCAATGACAGTTTTATTTCCTAACCTGTCTGATTGGTATATGTTGGTTGAATACGCATGAGTCCTTTATGGAGTTTCTATAGTGGATTTGTAGGGTTGTTGGGTATATAACTTTATATAACACTTTGTAATGGTTACCTGTCCACCCACAAAGACTGTCTCATTATTATTTTTAGTCTCAGCTGAGAGAATGTCATTTATATTCAACAAATGTGTTATGATAAATATCGTATACGGGTCACTACACATTTGTAGAGTAACAATACAGAAAAGTTCAAAATCCCAGATTTAAGGTGTTAGTGGGTTTTCAAAGAAGAATAACTTATCTATTCTTGATATTTGTTCCAGTGTAGAAGAGATGGAAAGCCCTTAGCCCCCTATTACAAGGTCTATGGAAAGCGTAAGTGTGGTCAGTGTGAGGGAAGGGTTATTATTTGTCGCCTTGGTGATGACAGTGACCGGGTTACTTACTACTGTGAACCGTGCCAGACTAACGACCTGAGCAAGCAGAGGTATTTCATGTTTGGCAATTTTGTTAATATAAAGGTAGGTATGATTTTTAAAGTGTCCGGAGTCCTGTAATCAACTATCTTTCATATTGAAAACTTGTCCCTGTTAAAAGTATTTATGAATTTGTTGTTGTTGCGTTTATGAATAAATACTTATGCATAAAGACATGGTTTGAATTTAAAAGAAAAAAATTACAACCTTTGTTGTCAAAGGAGTCTTAAATAGAATGTTTAAGTGTTTTCAACACAAACCTTCCTTATTGTTGCGTGGTTAAGTAGATGCACATATTCCTCAAACAGAAAATCCAAGTTTTCATAAGTTTCTTTTATATGTTTATAATGTTTGAATGTCCTTTAACAATGAACCCAGAGGTTAAGATCCTATTACCTAGTATTACATGGAGTTGTTGTTTTCATTCAACCCTTTTAAGAAGGCAGCATAATATTTCTACACTGCTGTCTGTCTTTGAATCTGGATGTCATATACACAATTCCTGCTCCAGTCTTAACTGTGAAGTATATTGATGGATTTTAATATAAACTAGCATAAATGTAAAGCATCATAGTATAACGTGTCTTGTGTTACGTTGGTCGCCCTACCTAAAAGGTCAAGGCCACAATTAGAGGTTAAATATGACCATTAAACAGCTTAACAACTCCTGTTGCCTTGACGTTGCCGCATATTTATGAATTTTACAATAACTATGCACAAGTGGAAAACAATTTTATACATAGTGTGGGGTTTTACAACTGTGTCCCTTTAACCTTTGCTGGACTGAAACATTAATCATGCAAGTTTAAAATTACTGACCACAAATTACCACCAGGAGAGGACAGTGTGTTGCCTGTAACACCTAAATCACTACCTTAAAGGCTCAATGTCACATTAAGGGTCAGACGTCAAATTAAGCAATAAAAAAGCTTTTTGGACTTCGGTATGGCCCAGTTTATGAACGATTATATTGATTTTTATTGCTGGCGGATAAATTACTGTAGGGGATGGACATCATTAAAGCCATGCATGTGTTTGTAAGCTGGGGTAATGAGTAATGTTTTACAGACATCTTGTTTGTATAAATTTGAAGCTGTGCTTATAAGCCCAGTGCACATAACTTATGTCAAGAAAATTGTATTCAAGCTTGTTAATCAATGATCTTCTTCTGTTCTCTCTAGAAAGCTTCCATCAAAGAACAGTTTGCTGGGTTGGGTGAAAACAGGAAGTGATGTCCATCACGTCTGATAATGCTCAATGGACATGCACATATTGCACATTGATCAATATGCCAACCAGTATGTCGTGCAGTGCTTGTCTGAATGCCAAAACATCTGGGAAGTCATCCTGTTCACCATCATCTGCTAGTGGGCAAAGTGGAAATGTTTCTACTTGTGCTTTGCTATCTAGTAATGTCCAAAATGCTCATAAAGACAACAAAAGAAAGTCTTCAGATACTTATAGCTCAGAGGTAAAAACTAAAGTGCCAAAGTTGGAAAGTGATGTTGGTGGAGCACGTGTAAATTATCCATACAATTTAAATCAAACACAGGCATCACACCAGAACCAAGCACATGTGCTGGCAGCTCCCCCAGCAAACAGTCAAAAGAAAAGCGGTGTAAATGGCAAATCAACAGCTGCTGAAAAGACTAGCAATCCTCAGAAGGTAGAGTCAGATTGTAAAATACCATCATGTTCAACACACCAGAAAAAGTGTAGCATGAAGGAAGTAAGGAAGGAAGGTCAGAACAAAGGGAGATGGTTCTTCACCTGCAATGTGCGCACATGCAATTTCTTTAAGGTTTGTAAGCTTTAGGAGTTGTTAATGCAGTCATGAACGATGATTTTGGTCTGATTCGATGTTTAAAAATTTAACCACATAAGAGGGTCCTTAAAATGCTAAATTCAATATAATTATATCATGTGTTGTGTGTTTTTATTAGCTCACCTAAGCACAATGTGCTAATGGTGAGCTTTTGTGATTGCCTTTTGTCCGTCGTGCGTTGTGCGGCGTCAACATTTGCCTTGTTAACACTCTAGAGGCCACATTTATTGTCCAATCTTCATGAAATTTGGTCAGAAGATTGGTCTCAATGATATCTTAGATGAGTTGGAAAATGGTTACGTTTGCTTGAAAAACATGGCTGCCAAAGGGCGGGGCATTTTCCTTATATGGCTATATATGGCTATAGTAAAATCCTGTAAACACTCTAAAGGCCACATTTATTGTCCGATCTAAATGAAATGTGGTCAGAAGATTCATCTTAAAGATATCTTGGATGGAGCTAAAAATGAAGCCGGATGGTTTAAAAACATGGCAGCCAGGAGGCGGGGCATTTTTCCTTATATGGCTATAGTGAAACCTTGTTAACACTGTAAAGGCCACATTTATTTTCAGATCTACAGTAAACATGGTCAGAAGATTTTTTCCAATGATATCTTGGATGAGTTTGTTAATGGTTTTGTTTGCTTTAAAAATATGGTCACCAGGGGGCGGGGCATTTTTCCTAATATGGCTATATATGGCTGTAGTAAAACCTTGTTAACACTCAAGAGGCCACATTTTTTGTCCATTCTTCATGACATTTAATCAGAAGATTGGTCCCAATGATATCTTGGATGAGTTCGAAAATGATTATGTTTGCTTGAAAAACATGGCTGCCAAGGGGCGGGGCATTTTTCCATACACTTCAACACCGTTATTTCGAACACCGATAATCCGAAGTCACCGTTATTTCGAAGTATTTTTCTGGTCCCGATTTTGATTCTTGTTTGTTTAATGTAAAATTTCATTGTTAATCCGAACTTCGTTAAAACGAAGAAATCGTTAATTCGAAGTGATTCTGTCGGTCCCAACACTATAATTCGCACCTAATTATCAATCTTTAAATCGAAGTCAAAACTGCAAAATACTGAGCGTAATTTCACACCTTTGTCCTGTCGCGTCAAAAGCCGTTAATTACACCTTTGTCGTCTGCGCGAATGCCGGTGTTCAGAGAGACATCGCATATTATTAAAAAAAGGTGAATTCATTTCCGAAAATGTATGCATATGTATGTATGTCTGAAAATTTGTGCTATTCGTTTTATTGTATATGTTCTGTAATTAGAGAAAAATAAAAACAAGAAAAAGAATCGTTTTATTCCCCCGTTTGTTACGAGTAGAAATATATTGCTATCTGACTAGTTTACGTTTTTAAGTAAGCGTGTAACCGAACCATGCGAATTCCACAACGTTTTATTTTAAAGGAATCATTGAAGTCTTCTGTCAAATGTTTATTTCGAATTATCGTTAATCCGAAGTTTTTTTAACGGTCCCGACGACTTCGAAATAACGGTGTTGAAGTGTATATGGCTAAATGTATATATGGCTATAGTAAAATCTTGTTAACACTCTAGGGGCCACATTAATTGTCCGATCTTCATGAAACTTGGTCAGATGATTCATCCTAATGATATCTTGGACGAGCTAAAAATGAAGCCTGTTGGTTTAAAAACATGGCAGCCAGGGGGCGGGGCATTTTCCCTTATATGGCTATAGTGAAACCTTGTTAAAACTCTTAGAGGCCACATTTATTTTCCGATCTTCATTAACATGGTCAGAGGATTTGTCCCAATGATATCTTGGATGAGTTCAAAATGGTTTTGGTTGCTTTTAAAACATGGCCACCATGAGGGGGCGGGGCATTTTTCCTAATATGGCTATATTTTGCTTTAGTAAAACCTTATTAACACTCTAGAGGCCACATTTATTGTCCGATCATCATGAAACTTGGTCAGACTATTTGTCCCAATCATATCTTCGATGACTTTGAAAATGGTTCCGGTTGGTGGAAAAACATGGCTGCCAAGGGGGCTTGGCATTTTTCCTTATATAGCTATAGTAAAACCTTGTTAACACTAGAAGCCACATTAATTGTCCGATCATCATGAAACTTCAGTCTCAGCCAAACATGGCCGGACTGATGGACATGTCCTGTAAAATTTTGTAAGGTCCGGCCTGTCTGTCAAATTTACAGGACCGATTGTCTGGTGAAAAAAGAGAACAAATTCGTTGGTTTGTGTAGGTTTGTTTACGGCTCTGAAAGTTTTCTGAGGTGCAAAAATAACAATAGCATCTTTATACACTTGCTTTTCGGTACGGCCTAGTCGCTTAACAAGATCATCATAAATCTGATTATTAAAATTTAAATGATAGAGATATTAATTTGTGTGGTTGTAATAGCATTATTTTTGTTTAATAAGGATAATTGTCATTTGAACCGTTATTATCTTGGCTGTCAATGTCCATGCATGAAAAAGGCTGGTCTTCATTTATCGAGGCCGTTGTTGGTTTAGGCCGTATTGACCAGACTCATATCTGACATGTGCGCGAAGCGTAGCTTAGGTAAACAAGTATCAGCTACTTTCTTTCTATCGATCCGGGGTATATTGTTTTTGGCCTGTTTGTCTTTCTTTCTTTCTTTCATTCTGTATTCTGTCATTCTGTCCCAAAACTTTAACCTTACAGTAAAGTTTTGCAATAACTTTTGAAATATTGAACATAGCAACTTGATATTTGGCATGCATGTGTATCTCATGGAGCTGCACATTTTGAGTGGTGAAAGGTCAAGGTCAAGGTCATCCTTCAAGGTCAAAGGTCCAAAAAAAAGCAAAGCAGCGCATTAGGGGGCATTGTGTTTCTGACAAACACATCTCTTGTTGAAAAATGTTCTTAAGATATAACGAAGGAGTGATTCTCGTTTATATTTACTGTGAACATGCGTTCAACATTATTATGCCCCCCTTCGAAGAAGAGTGGGTATATTGTTTTGCACTTGTCGGTCCGTCCGTCCGTATGTATGTCCGTCCGTATGTCCGTCCACCAGATGGTTTTCGGATGATAACTCAAGAACGCTTAGGCCTAGGATCATGAAACTTCATAGGTAAATTGATCATGACTCGCAGATGACCCCTATTGATTTTGAGGTCACTAGGTCAAAGGTCAAGGTCACGGTGACCCAAAATACAGTCAATCTTGTATTAAGAGACCACTCAAGGGAGTAATCAAAAGCGGTCTCTTAAAAACATGGTCTTTAAATAAAAAAGGCCATTATGGAAGAATGCTATCTTTTATAACAAAATGAAAATAAACACAAAACATAAACAATATTTTACTTATAATGTGTTTTATTTTTTCACTTATTACAAATTATCATTTATTATAAATGAATTGTGTGTACATATTTATTTGCAAAAACAACACAGAAAAGGAAATATTTTTCGCATTTTCTTTACCTGACACATTATTTTCCACGTCTTCAAGCACCTTGGCTTTACGCTTAAGAATGTTCTGAATTTGAGTTTTACCGACTCCAAACTCATCAGCGATTTTACGTGCACTTTTACTCTTTGACAATTCCAAAACCCGAATTTTCTCGTTCAACGTTAACACTTTTCGTTTTGACATTTTAATTTCTGCATGTATGCTTAAGGAAATCTGACTCGATTATGATAAATAATGAGCTGAAAAAATTAAAACACGTCAATTGAAAACAAACAAACAGACCTGATTGGAAAATTTATTAAGTAAATAACAATGTGATTGGCTAACAAATATCTACTAATTAGCATAATTACAAATTGGTAATGTACGGATTTCGACAGATGTTGCCGATTAATAGTTTATTTTCCACACTTCTCAGGAAATGTTTGTCGCGTACAGTGCATTGTTTCTGCACCTGTTATCTTCACTCGAGAAAAATCAGTGTTGTCTCTTAACTTTCCACATAGTTATCTATTTAAGCTGTAGACTGTGCGTAATACGTTCCTCTATTATTCAACTCAATAAATTGATACGCAGTCTACAAAAATACCGGTCAGAACCGGTCAATGAGAAAAAGCATAATCAGTATGGTTGGTGTGAAAGCAAAGCAGAGGTGTAACAGTACCAGGGTTGGCATATTGACCGGTCAATTGAGTATTGACCGGGCCGGCGGTCAATACCCGGTTAAAACCAGTCAATACTGGTCATTACTAGTCAATACTGGTCGATTGAAAATTATAGCATTTAAACATCACAAAGGAAGACTTTAAGCTAATCTATATTAAATCAATAATTATTCTGTAGTCAACGAGAAAAAGCATAATCAGTATGGTTGGTGTGAAATCAAAGCAGAGGTGTAACAGTAGTTACAGTACATCTTATCGGCTTAGATAAACAATTAACACGGATTTGTTCCTGAAAGATAAATAGATTTACCACTTTTACCTCCTAGTGGTCGCTTAATTCAAGATTCGAACATCAAAATACACAAAAATCAGCGTTCGCTAGTCGCGTAAGACAAAAGTCGCTTAATACAATATCATTATATAGCGAAAAAGCTCCGTGGGATTTCAAAATGGTCGCATAAGACAAAGGTAGCTTAATACAAGTGGTCGCATCCACAAGATTGACTGTAGTTAAATGGTTTCCGGATGATAACTCAAGAACGCTTATGCCTGTTATCATGAAACTTCATAGGTACATTGATCATGACTGGCAGATGACCCCTTTTGATTTTGAGGTCACTAGGTCAAAGGTCAAGGTCACGGTGACCCGAAATAGTAAAATGGTTTTCGGATGATAACTCAAGAACGCTTATGCCTAGGATCATGAAACTTCATAGGTACATTGATCATGACTCACAGATGATCCCCATTAATTTTCAGGTCACTACGTCAAAGGTCAAGGTCACGGTGACCAGAAATAGTAAAATGGTTTCCGGATGATAACTCAAGAACGCTTATGCCTAGGATCATGAAACTTCATAGGTACATTTATCATTACTCGCAGATGACCCCTATTGATTTTCAGGTCACTAGGTCAAAGGTCAAGGTCACGGTGACCCGAAATAGTAAAATGGTTTCTGGATGATAACTCAAGAACGCTTATGCCTAGGATCATGAAACTTCATAGGTACATTGATCATGACTCGCAGATGACCCCTATTGATTTTCAGGTCACTAGGTCAAAGGTCACAGTGATTCAACTTAGAATAATGGTTTCCGGATGATAACTCAAGAACGCTTACACCTAGGATCATGAAACTTCATAGGTACATTGATCTTGACTCGCAAATGACCCCTATTGACTTTCAGGTCACTAGGTCAAAGGTCAAGGTCACAGTGACTTGACACAGTAAAATGGTTTCTGGATGAAGACTCAAGAATGCTTACCCCGAGGATCATGAAACTTCATAGGTGCATTGATCAAGACTCGCAGATGACCCCTATTGATTTTCAGGTCACTAGGTCAAATGTCAAGGTCATGGTGACCCGAAATAGTGAAATGGTTGTCGGATGATAACTCAAGAAGGATTATGCCTAGGATCATAAAACTTCATAGGTACATTGATCATGACTCCCAGATGACCCCTATTGATTTTCAGGTCACTAGGTTAAAGGTCAAGGTCACGGTGACCCGAAATAGTAAAATGGTTTCCGGATGATAACTTAAGAACGCTTATGCCTAGGATCATGAAACTTCATAGGTACATTGATCATGACTCGCAGATGACCCCTATTGATTTTCAGGTCAAAGGTCAAGGTCACAGTGACTCAACTTAGAATAATTGTTTCCGGATGATAACTCAAGTAAGCTTACGCCTAGGATCATGAATTTTCATAGGTACATTTATCATGACTCGCAGATGACCCCTATCGATTTTCAGGTCACTAGGTCAAAGGTCAAGGTCACTGTGCCAAAAAACGTATTCACACAATGGCTGCCACTACAATTGACAGCCCATATGGGGGGCATGCATGTTTTACAAACAGCTCTTGTTTTTAATATGTTTTAACTAAACTAGTACCATGTATAACGTGTATAATTATTAAATGTCAGATACAAATGTGTGACCTTGAAATTAATAACTCTTTAATCATTTATCATTTTATATCATAAACACCTTGATCCCAGCAATGAAACCAAGTTATTTTACTATAATATTCTGTAGCTGGCAGGTCCTGTAAAAAAAAGAGGAGGTCCTGTATTTTTTCCCATTTTACAGGACAATTTGCCTAGTTTGGATTAACTGAAACTTGGTCAGAAGATTTGTTCCAATGATATCTTGGACAAGTTTGAAAATGGTTCCAGTTGCTTAAAAAACATGGCCACCAGGGGGCGGGGCATTTTTCCTTATATGGCTTCATGAAACTTAATGAAACTTTGTCAGAATATTTGTTTAAATGATATCTTAGATGTGTATGAAAATGGTTCTTGTCTGTTGAAAAAAGTGGCTGCCATGGTGTTCACTAGTCATGAAAGTTGGTTAAAACATTTGTTCTAATGACATCTTGGGCTGCACAGAACAGGTCAGTTCCTTTGAATCTCAGGTGAGCGACTTTGGGCCTTTCAGGCCCTCTTGTTTCAAATACTTATGTAACCCAAAAAATGAAAAAATACAAAATAGACACAAATATTCAAATCAAAATCTGTTGAAGAATCAATCATTTTTCTCATTCAGGACACAACTCTTTATAAACAATCATAATAATAAGGAAGAAAAGTGGCACTTGTGTGTTCATTATGCTCCCCCCAAAAAATATTTGGGGGGAGCATATAGTCGCCGCTTGGTCTGTCCGTCCGTGTGTCTGTCCGTCCGTGCACAATTTTGTCCGGGCTATTTCTCAGCAACTAATGACCGGAATTCAATTAAACTTTATGGAAGCTTCATTACCAAGAGGAGATGTGCATATTATCAGCCGGTTCTGGTCGGATGATTTTTCACAGAGTTATGGCCCTTTGAAATTTTCCATTAACTGTGCAATTCTTGTCCAGGCTATTTCTCAGCAACTAATGACCGGAATTCAATTAAACTTTATGGGAAGTTTTCACAGATTTATGGCCCTTTGAAATTTTCCATTAACTGTACATATAGTGCAATTCTTGTCCGGGCTATTTCTCAGCAACTAATGACCGGAATCAATGAAACTTTATGGGAAGCTTCACTACCAAGAGGAGATGTGCATATTATCAGCCAGTTCTGGTCGGATGATTTTTCACAGAGTTATGGCCCTTTGAAATTTTCCATTAACTGTACTTATAGTGCAATTCTTGTCCGGGCTATTTCTCAGCAACTAATGACCGGAATTCAATGAAACTTTATGGGAAGCGCCACTACCAAGAGGAGATGTGCAAATTATCAACCGGTTCTGGTCGGAAGATTTTTCACAGAGTAATGGCCCTTTGAAATTTTCCATTGTACATATAGTGCAATTCTTGTCCGAGCTATTTCTCAGCAACTTATTACGGGAATTCAATGAAACTTTATGGGAAGCTTCACTACCAACAGGAGATGTGCATATTATCAGCCGGTTTTGGTCAGATGATTTTTCACAGAGATATGGCCCTTTGAAATTTTCCATTGTACATATAGTGCAATTCTTGTCCGAGCTATTTCTCAGCAACTTTCTACGGGAATTCAATGAAACTTTATGGGAAGCTTTACTACCAATAGGAGATGTGCATATTATCAGCCGGTTATGGTCGGATGATTTTTCACAGAGTTATGGCCCTTTGAAATTTTCTATAAACTACATATGGTGCAATTCTTGTCCGGGCTATTTCTCCCCAACTACTGACTGGACTTCAATGAAGCTTTATGGGAAGCTTAACTACCTTGAGGAGACGCGCATGTTATTAGTGGGTTCTGGTTAAATGAGTTATGGCCCTTTGAAATTTTTAAGTTGCTAAACCATCCATTGTATTATTTTGTCCAAAGTTATGCTCCTCAAGATGTTTCCTTAATCTGAATATAAAGTGCAATATTGTGACAAAAAAAAACTTTGGGGAGCATCACCTGTCTCCGACAGTTTCTTGTTTCACATGTTGGCTCATTGTTTTTGTCCCTAGGCTTGTATAAAGTTTTATTGCAAGTGTTTTTGCATTAATTAACAGAGCATATACTTCTTGTTATATTTATCAAACAAGTGTCTTTAACCAGAGGTTGCTTCATGGTTTAAATGTAACAATTTGGGCTTCTGAAGATATTTATACCCCGACAGGGTAGTCACTTTTGGTCATTCAGGATGCATATATTTATGTATCAAGCAATACAATTGAACTTCAAATGTGTCATCTGCATGTTGTGGAGATGTGCAAGACATAGAATATTTGATGGCTATGCATTAAATTCACAAGTGGTGCAGTGTCAAGTGAAAATAATATTTTTTTTTATGGAAATGAGTGCAAAAAAATGGACAATCTAACAAAGTCAACAAGTTTATTTTTATTTTATGCTTTTCCATGCTTTATTATACTTACATTTTTGAGTGTTCAACATTAGAATTACAGGGAACAATGATGTCATAATGTAAAAATAACAAAACCATTTCACAATGAATATATAGATAATTTTCAATGATAGTTATCAGTGTTATGAATAGTGAATTACAACGTTTACATTTCTGATTTTGCCCTGTAAACCACCCAATATATTAAATTAATAGAAATAACTGTTTACCACAAAAAATGTCTACATAGATAAATATACATACATGTAAATGGGAAAAAAATGAACTGTCTATTTTTAATTTTTGCTTCTTATATACACATTTCCTAGCCTGCCATGATTTATAATTATATCATGTTGAAATCATTTATAGACAGAATATTACTGAAACTGCAATAAACAATAAGATAGATAGATAATAATAATGTTTAATTCTATCTAATGCAATGAACAAATGTTCTTCCGATGCCATTTTCACTAAGGTATAGGTATTGAATCCTGATATACGACTATAACATTCATTATTAAGGAATAGGAAATGATTAAATTCAGACTCATAATAAAACATCATTCATTGAGAAGTGCAATGTCAGCAAATTTATTTGATTATCTATTATTTTATTAAAAAAAAGTATAATATACACATGTACATAATTCTGGGCTTGTTATTCTTTATCTGGGCAACCAACATACTAAAGATGGTTGTCAGTGCGGGCAACCAATAGTAATAAGTTAGTTTTAATCAATGAAATATCTTTGTAACTTAATTGTTATAAGCATTGCATTAAAGTTGTGATTTAGGTAAGCTTGTTGTTTATAGTAAATTTACTTTTTAGCTCGACTATTATATATGAAATATATATAGAGGAGCTATCCTACTCACCCCGGCATCGGCATTAGCGTGCAAATGTTATAGTTTGCATACCATCCCAAATATTTCCTATCCCTTCCCAAATAAGTGTGTAAAACTCGAGTTAAACACGAGTTTTATCCGTGTTAAACCAAGCGGTATTGGCAGTTGGTTTTTAGTGGGTTTTGGTATGTTGGTTTTTGTGAGTTTTGGTAAGTTGGTTTTTTCTGTGTTTAAAGTGGGTATTTTTACCAACTTGGTTAAAACTGAGTTGAACACAGAAAAAACTCACTTGTTACATAAATGTGGGCTTTGGTAAGTTGGTTTTTTTTTAGTTTTGGTAAGTTGGTTTTTTGTGAGTTTCGGTATGTTGGTTTTTTGTGAGTTTTGGTAAGTTGGTTTTTTCTGTGTTTAAAGTGGGTATTTTTACCAACTTGGTTAAAACTGAGTTAAACACAGAAAAAACTCACTTGTAACATAAATGTGGGCTTTGGTAAGTTGGTTTTTTGTGAGTTTTGGTATGTTGGTTTTTTGTGAGTTTCGGTATGTTGGTTTTTTGTGAGTTTTGGTATGTTGGTTTTTTCTGTGTTTAAAGTGGGTTTTTTTACCAACTTGGTTAAAACTGAGTTAAACACAGAAAAAACTCACAAAAACCAACATACCAAAACTCACAAAAAACCAACATACCAAAACCCACAAAAAAACCAACATACCAAAACTCACAAAAAACCAACATACCAAAACTCACAAAAAACCAACTTAAACACACTTCTGTCTACAATAGTGTGTTTAAGTTGGTTTTTGTGAGTCTTTTGTTCGCTTAAGGGATCATAAAATTTTGCTTGTTTGACCTGTACCCTTCCCAAATAAGTGTGTAAAACTCGAGTTAAACACGAGTTTTATCCGTGTTAAACCAAGCGGTATTGGCAGTTGGTTTTTAGTGGGTTTTGGTATGTTGGTTTTTGTGAGTTTTGGTAAGTTGGTTTTTTCTGTGTTTAAAGTGGGTATTTTTACCAACTTGGTTAAAACTGAGTTAAAAACAGAAAAAACTCACTTGTTACATAAATGTGGGCTTTGGTAAGTTGGTTTTTTGTGAGTTTTGGTAAGTTGGTTTTTTGTGAGTTTCGGTATGTTGGTTTTTTGCGAGTTTTGGTAAGTTGGTTTTTTCTGTGTTTAAAGTGGGTATTTTTACCAACTTGGTTAAAACTGAGTTAAACACAGAAAAAACTCACTTGTTACATAAATGTGGGCTTTGGTAAGTTGGTTTTTTGTGAGTTTTGGTATGTTGGTTTTTTGTGAGTTTCGGTATGTTGGTTTTTTGTGAGTTTTGGTATGTTGGTTTTTTCTGTGTTTAAAGTGGGTTTTTTTACCAACTTGGTTAAAACTGAGTTAAACACAGAAAAAACTCACAAAAACCAACATACCAAAACTCACAAAAAACCAACATACCAAAACCCACAAAAAAACCAACATACCAAAACTCACAAAAAACCAACATACCAAAACTCACAAAAAACCAACTTAAACACACTTCTGTCTACAATAGTGTGTTTAAGTTGGTTTTTGTGAGTCTTTTGTTCGCTTAAGGGATCATAAAATTTTGCTTGTTTGACCTGTAACCTTTGTAAAAAAAAATATTTACACCTTAATGGTAAAAAGGTTATTTGAGATAAAATCACAACAGATCATTACAAGCCCCATGTGATTATAAATAAAAGACACACACAATTTGCAAAAAACAATGTTTATATTAAAAAAAACAAATAATGTGAACATTTTTACAGTGCATTTTTAACAAAACCAGGAAAACATCTACCCAAGATACATTATCACAATATGCGAGCACATTTAACATAATAAATTAAAATAAATAACATTCTCCTCTTTGGGCTACCACAGGTAAAAATGGGAGGAAGGGTATGAACCATGATTATATACAGTTTCAGTTAGTGAGGGGTGATACAGAGGATAAATTTAATAATAATTGTTTTTAACTGTGTTGGTGGTACCGGATTTATAAAATAACAACATTAAGGAATCCTTCATCCTATCTTTTCCTGGAATAGCCCTTTACACATATTTACACCTATGAACAAAGGAACATATTGCTCAGCACTAAACAGTTTATATATTCTCCCCGCAGTACATGACACGAAGCCTCCTCAAGGCCCATCTCATGTTCTCTTCCACTGTTGATATGGGCAGGGCAAACTTTTTGGAGATGACAACTGAAATGTATATGAACAATCAATGCAGGATTTTACTGTACATTACAGTATTAAAAAAACATGTAGAAGTTTATTCCACCCAAATCAAGTCTGATCTGAATGACTTGATTTTGGTGGAATAAACTTTTACATCAATATCATCAGTTCAGATATCCCATTTTAACATCATCTACATTAGAAGGATTTCAAAAGAGGTTTTTGAAACAAGGAGGCAAATTACTGTTGCTTGAATTTTTTATATCGTTCAAAATTAGAGCTTGATCGTTAACTTTATACTGGGGTTATTTTTGTCTGCCTATGTGTTAAATTCTCAAAACTTTTATACACAAACACAATTTTTAGTAACTCTTAAATTTTAGCAGTTGTATTAAATTAACGCAAGACAGATTATGTGCTGGAGTCAAATTTGAATCAATTGCATTATGTTTGTTTCAAAATGAATATGGAGGCAGTAGAACACCTATATATTTAAATCCCCTTTTTCCCTATAAAAAAGAATCATACCAACCATGGCGTAGTGTTCAGCAATCAGGAGACCCTCTCGAATCTCCCCCTTAGGGGAGGTTGAACAGCACTTCATAGAGCAATCACCAGCTGATCAGGTCTGAAAACTATACTGTCATGGCCTTTGCGAGGTGCGTCTTGTGAATGATCTCATTTGAGATCAGGTCCTGAAAGATATTTTATAATGTAAGTGATAAATATTGCTGTTATGGAATATCTTGTTACTATAAATATTATTAATTTAAATCAAAACAAGTTTGTTTGCTTGTTGTTTTTGTTTGTTTATTTTTGCAATTTAAATCCTGTGATCACATGTGACTTAACGCTTGTCATAAATAATTAAAAGAAATTACGTGTGGTAGAAAATACTGTTTGAAAATGTACCAAGATATGTGGTCTCATTTGGCTGTGTGGACTGGTCGGAAGTGTGACGCCTTTCAAATGCTAAAACCTGTATAGTTTTACCTCTCAACAAATCCAACTTTCCTTGGTCAAGGACAGGGCTCGGTTTTCCCACTCCTGATCTACTCAAGTTGGGCTGCTCGTGCAGGGTAAAATCTGGTGTCAAAATCCATACATCAGTTAGTCCCCCTTCTGCTGTCTTTTGGCAGGAATATTCTATCCAAAGAATCTTCCAATCAATGTAAATTTCACCTTGGGAGTTTAACGTTCAAATTTAAAAATATAAAAGTTTTCATTGAATATGTGGGAAAGAAATCTGTTCATTAATGACCAGAAATAGGTATAAATAACATTTAAGATGACAATAATCATAAAATACAGCCATAATTATTCAAATGGTGTTGTTTTTCCTTATAATTGCATTACATTTATACTTATCCATTTACATTTCCCAGTGACAATACATAAATATGATAATGATCATAATTAATTCAATATAAAACTAAATAAAAAAGTGATGTAAAAATGAAAATACAAACCTAAAACAACTGTTCTTCAGTATTCCAAGATAACAGGCAGTTGATGAATTATGAGACCATATCACTTTAACCATCCACTTTGAATCTCCTTTGCAACAAACTTATTGTTGATTTACACATTGTAGTACATTCACATTGTTTTCACCACACAATACTTCATGCTGAAAGTTATTCAAGACATTTTAAACTAGAATTATAAGTCTTAATGTTACTCAATTATACCTTAAAGCTCAAAGTCAGTTGATGAAAACCCCCTTTGTTTTCAAAACATAACTTCCTGTCTCCAGCCAATCAAAGTCGCTTGTTTTCAAATAGATGGTGGCTCAGCCAATCAAAAGTCTATCAACACCCCTTTGTTAGGCCTATAGATGGAGCACTGATACTGTGATAAGAATTAATGTTTATGATTTAATTGGGGGGGGGGCTAATCTCTTATGTGTGTCAGCCAATTACTAAATCTGAGAAATATCTACTGATTTCAACACCAACATATATGTATTTATTGAATAATACACAGCACCCTTAGCATATTCTATTTAATTGTGAATATTTAAAAAAAACACATGCTGAATGGTGTTAGCAAATAATATTAATAGTATAAATATTATTTATTTTTATTGCCTTTTAAATTGTATGTTAAAGGTCAATGTGGTAGGCATTAATTGTATTGGGGTTAAATATCAGTATAAGAAAGTTAAAATAGTTATTGTTTTTATGTTGAGGAGATATAATTGATGCTGGCAAGCCCACATAAGTTTCCATATATTAATCAACACTTTCACACTGAAACTAGTTTTATTTATTATAGAAACAGTGTCACTCTCCCCCTCAAAAAATCTATAAAAAAACACACTGTAAGTCTATTGAATTCTCCAAAGAACATGAATTAAATGGAAGTATACACATTTTTATAGATGTGTGATTGTTCTTATAATATATTTAATATTTATGTATTGATTCAAAGTGAAAGACAAACAATTTCATATTCAGGTATAAAACTAAGTTTGAACATTTTAACATTTTTATAGTATCTGTGAACCTGTGATGTTCTGAAAGAGCAATTTTTATCCAATGTTTCCTTAAAATTATGGGGAGCCCATAAATGTACAAAAGGTGCAATGGCAAACAAGCTGTAAAAAAGCCCCTTTACAATTCACCTTGATAATATATGGCTATAAACATGAAACAAAGACCTAGTTGAAGAATTATTGTTTTATTGTTGAGTTATGTTAATAAACAAAAGACCAACTTATTGATAAGTGTGTTAAAGTGAGTCTTTTAGCCTTGTTGCGGCTTTCAAATTATTTATAAAAAGACCAACTTAAACTCGCTTTAACCCACTTCTGTTTATAAAAAGACCCACTTCTGTTGTAAAAGACTCGCTTATGAAACAAAAAGACACACTTAAACACACATAAACCAACTCATAAATAAAAAGACTCACTTTTGACACATAAAAAACCAACTTCTTACAGCAAAAAAACTCGCTTTAACACACATCTACTTTAAAAAACCAACTTTAAACTCAGTTAAGCACAGTTTAGCTCACATAAAACTCGCTTTTATTAGCAAAAACCAACTTCCGCTCAGAAAAACTTAGAAAAAACACAGTTTTATGTTGGTTTAAGTGTGTTTTGGTATGAAAGTGGGTTAACTTTTTGCAAGGGTAACCTTTGTAAAAAAAAATATTTACACCTTAATGGTAAAAAGGTTATTTGAGATAAAATCACAACAGATCATTACAAGCCCCATGTGATTATAAATAAAAGACACACACAATTTGCAAAAAACAATGTTTATATTAAAAAAAAACAAATAATGTGAACATTTTTACAGTGCATTTTTAACAAAACCAGGAAAACATCTACCCAAGATACATTATCACAATATGCGAGCACATTTAACATAATAAATTAAAATAAATAACATTCTCCTCTTTGGGCTACCACAGGTAAAAATGGGAGGAAGGGTATGAACCATGATTATATACAGTTTCAGTTAGTGAGAGGTGATACAGAGGATAAAATTAATAATAATTGTTTTTAACTGTGTTGGTGGTACCGGATTTATAAAATGACAACATTAAGGAATCCTTCATCCTATCTTTTCCTGGAATAGCCCTTTACACATATTTACACCTATGAACAAAGGAACATATTGCTCAGCACTAAACAGTTTATATATTCTCCCCGCAGTACATGACACGAAGCCTCCTCAAGGCCCATCTCATGTTCTCTTCCACTGTTGATATGGGCAGGGCAAACTTTTTGGAGATGACAACTGAAATGTATATGAACAATCAATGCAGGATTTTACTGTACATTACAGTATTAAAAAAACATGTAGAAGTTTATTCCACCCAAATCAAGTCTGATCTGAATGACTTGATTTTGGTGGAATAAACTTTTACATCAATATCATCAGTTCAGATATCCCATTTTAACATCATCTACATTAGAAGGATTTCAAAAGAGGTTTTTGAAACAAGGAGGCAAATTACTGTTGCTTGAATTTTTTATATCGTTCAAAATTAGAGCTTGATCGTTAACTTTATATTGAGGTTATTTTTGTCTGCCTATGTGTTAAATTCTCAAAACTTTTATACACAAACACAATTTTTAGTAACTCTTAAATTTTAGCAGTAGTATTAAATTAACGCAAGACAGATTATGTGCTGGAGTCAAATTTGAATCAATTGCATTATGTTTGTTTCAAAATGAATATGGAGGCAGTAGAACACCTATATATTTAAATCCCCTTTTTCCCTATAAAAAAGAATCATACCAACCATGGCGTAGTGTTCAGCAATCAGGAGACCCTCTCGAATCTCCCCCTTAGGGGAGGTTGAACAGCACTTCATAGAGCAGTCACCAGCTGATCAGGTCTGAAAACTATACTGTCATGGCCTTTGCGAGGTGCGTCTTGTGCATGATCTCATTTGAGATCAGGTCCTGAAAGATATTTTATAATGTAAGTGATAAATATTGCTGTTATGGTATATCTTGTTACTATAAATATTATTAATTTAAATCAAAACAAGTTTGTTTGCTTGTTGTTTTTGTTTGTTTATTTTTGCAATTTAAATCCTGTGATCACATGTGACTTAACGCTTGTCATAAATAATTAAAAGAAATTACGTGTGGTAGAAAATACTGTTTGAAAATGTACCAAGATATGTGGTCTCATTTGGCTGTGTGGACTGGTCGGAAGTCACAAGTGTGACGCCTTTCAAATGCTAAAACCTGTATAGTTTTACCTCTCAACAAATCCAACTTTCCTTGGTCAAGGACAGGGCTCGGTTTTCCCACTCCTGATCTACTCAAGTTGGGCTGCTCGTGCAGGGTAAAATCTGGTGTCAAAATCCATACATCAGTTAGTCCCCCTTCTGCTGTCTTTTGGCAGGAATATTCTATCCAAAGAATCTTCCAATCAATGTAAATTTCACCTTGGGATTTTAACCTTCAAATTTAAAATATAAAAGTTTTCATTGAATATGTGGGAAAGAAATCTGTTCATCAATGACCAGAAATAGGTATAAATAACATTTAAGATGACAATAATCATAAAATACAGCCATAATTATTCAAATGGTGTTGTTTTTCCTTATAATTGCATTACATTTTTACTTATCCATTTACATTTCCCAGTGACAATACATAAATATGATAATGATCATAATTAATTCAATATAAAACTAAATAAAAAAGTGATGTAAAAATGAAAATACAAACCTAAAACAACTGTTCTTCAGTATTCCAAGATAACAGGCAGTTGATGAATTATGAGACCATATCACTTTAACCATCCACTTTGAATCTCCTTTGCAACAAACTTATTGTTGATTTACACATTGTAGTACATACACATTGTTTTCACCACACAATACTTCATGCTGAAAGTTATTCAAGACATTTTAAACTAGAATTATAAGTCTTAATGTTACTCAATTATACCTTAAAGCTCAAAGTCAGTTGATGAAAACCCCCTTTGTTTTCAAAACATAACTTCCTGTCTCCAGCCAATCAAAGTCGCTTGTTTTCAAATAGATGGTGGCTCAGCCAATCAAAAGTCTATCAACACCCCTTTGTTAGGCCTATAGATGGAGCACTGATACTGTGATAAGAATTTATGTTTATGATTTAATTGGGGGGGGGGAGGGCTAATCTCTTATGTGTGTCAGCC
Organism: Dreissena polymorpha; assembly: GCF_020536995.1. Lineage (NCBI taxonomy): Eukaryota > Metazoa > Mollusca > Bivalvia > Myida > Dreissenidae > Dreissena > Dreissena polymorpha. The sequence goes on from NC_068364.1 coordinate 1,136,652, forward strand.
AATTACTAAATCTGAGAAATATCTACTGATTTCAACACCAACATATATGTATTTATTGAATAATACACAGCACCCTTAGCATGTTATATTTAATTGTGAATATTTAAAAAAAAACATGCTGAATGGTGTTAGCAAATAATATTAATAGTATAAATATTATTGATTTTTATTGCCTTTTAAATCGTATGTTAAAGGTCAATGTGGTAGGCATTAATTGTATTGGGGTTAAATATCAGTATAAGAAAGTTAAAATAGTTATTGTTTTTATGTTGAGGAGATATAATTGATGCTGGCAAGCCCACATAAGTTTCCATATATTAATCAACACTTTCACACTGAAACTAGTTTTATTTATTATAGAAACAGTGTCACTCTCCCCCTCAAAAAATGAATAAAAAACACACTGTAAGTCTATTGAATTCTCCAAAGAACATGAATTAAATGGAAGTATTCAGATTTTTATAGATGTGTGATTGTTCTTATAATATATTTAATATTTATGTATTGATTCAAAGTGAAAGACAAACAATTTCATATTCAGGTATAAAACTAAGTTTGAACATTTTAACATTTTTATAGTATCTGTGAACCTGTGATGTTTTGAAAGAGCAATTTTTATCCAATGTTTCCTTAAAATTATGGGGAGCCCATAAATGTACAAAAGGTGCAATGGCAAACAAGCTGTAAAAAAGCCCCTTTACAATTCACCTTGATAATATATGGCTATAAACATGAAACAAAGACCTAGTTGAAGAATTATTGTTTTATTGTTGAGTTATGTTAATAAACAAAAGACCAACTTATTGATAAGTGTGTTAAAGTGAGTCTTTTAGCCTTGTTGCGGCTTTCAAATTATTTATAAAAAGACCAACTTAAACTCGCTTTAACCCACTTCTGTTTATAAAAAGACCCACTTCTGTTGTAAAAGACTCGCTTATGAAACAAAAAGACACACTTAAACACACATAAACCAACTCATAAATAAAAAGACTCACTTTTGACACATAAAAAACCAACTTCTTACAGCAAAAAAACTCGCTTTAACACACATCTACTTTAAAAAACCAACTTTAAACTCAGTTAAGCACAGTTTAGCTCACATAAAACTCGCTTTTATTAGCAAAAACCAACTTCCGCTCAGAAAAACTTAGAAAAAACACAGTTTTATGTTGGTTTAAGTGTGTTTTGGTATGAAAGTGGGTTAACTTTTTGCAAGGGATGTCCCTTGACATATTGCTTCCATATTTTGCATACGTGTTAACCAACATGACCCCAACCTAAAAACAAGAGCAGACAACTGTATCACTTGCATTTTGTAAGAATTATGACCCTTTTTCCACGTAGAATATGCATATTATTTATAACTCTACAGTGTTCGAAATTTGCACTAGCCCGGGGCTTGTTGATCTCGTTTTGGGCTACTGAATTTCCATGGGTACTAGCCCGATTGGGCTATTGATTTTTCAAACTTTTGAAATAAAAAATGCTCAAAAATATTATTTTCATCCATCGCTTGAACCATATCTAGCGTTTATTTAGCGTTGTATCGCGTTTCCTCACCCTTCCGATTATGTTGACATGACGAGAGTTTGAATGACAAATTTTTTTTTGATACTGTGCGAATAAAATGCGGATCTACCCAGGTTGTTCAATTTGCTGTACTTTCAGCAAACCATACAAGTCTACAAATGTTTTTAATGTCCGCCATCTTGGATTTGTAATGATCTATTGACAAATCAACGCATTGAACTATCATATTTTAATAGAATATGTCAACCAAATTATATATTGATTGCATAGTTGCTTGGTTACTTTTTACTGGTTTTCAGTTTAGGCAGTTAAACGATATGCATATTTTATTTCACGTGCAAAGACTTATATTGATATGTTTTCGGACAGTTGTTTCCGGATACGGTTTTATCTGTCGATTTTAATTTATTTTCGACTTTCTTGATAAAAAAATATCTAGAATGATGAATACACATGCGATTTTACGGATGGTCTGGTTGATATTTTTTCACAATGTACTCACCAGAATTGGACCTAGAAAGACTATAAAAAAGAACAATAAGCTAGGGGGAGGAGACACTGCCCTCTATTCGCTTTATCATACGGCCTCAGACTTTAGGCTTAATGTTTCGGATTTCTAATTTGGGACAAGTGACATCTAAAATTATTTACAGATTGGATAAAAAAACCTTTGCTTCTTGACTGCATGTAAGGTATTGATTGACGAATATCGTCATACATAAATATTATAATCGTATTGTGTCATTGAAATATTATAATAACATTTCCTGCTAATTGGGATCAACTGTTAGTTGCAATCCTCATCATTACACCCTACCTGCAATAAAAACTATCCAGAACCGTCAAAAATATAAACTTATTTTAAAAACTTGTGATAAACAGTTCGGGCTAGTAAACTTTGGTTCGGGATAGTGAAAAAATCCATCTGGTAGCCCGAACGGGCTTGTGGTTTAAAAAGTGAAATTCGCACACTGACTTTATGTTAAATTGTGCGTAACACCCCAAATATTTCCTATATCCCTTGATATATTGCTTTCATATCTTGAATAATGTTAACGTGCATATTTTTATTAACGTCTTGTTATTGTAGTGTACATATTTTTCGGATTTCGGACAGTTCATTCATCGAGTATTATAATTTTATTGTTGTGGTTTTGTGAGTAATCTTCATGTAAAATACTGCTGTTTAGATGTTCAGTTTTAGTCGTATATCAGGATTCAATACCTATACCTTAGTGAAAATGGCATCGGAAGAACATTTGTTCATTGCATTAGATAGAATTAAACATTATTATTATCTATCTATCTTATTGTTTATTGCAGTTTCAGTAATATTCTGTCTATAAATGATTTCAACATGATATAATTATAAATCATGGCAGGCTAGGAAATGTGTATATAAGAAGCAAAAATTAAAAATAGACAGTTCATTTTTTTCCCATTTACATGTATGTATATTTATCTATGTAGACATTTTTTGTGGTAAACAGTTATGCAACATGTCAGAAAACGCCCAGGACAAATATATCAACATAATGATTTTTAGCATAGGTGCGTTTACGCACCTATGCTTATGGTATATACCACATTTCGAAAATCCACATCAATCGGTTGCTCTTTATGAAGCCTTACCTGATCAAAAATCAGACGAAATATCTATTTAATTTAGTATATGGTCATTCTTACAATTTTTTTTTGGAAACGTTTTTCTAACGTTTTCTTCCAAGAATATTGCTGACACCGTTTTTAGTGAATTTTTCTAAGACCGTTTTATGTCAAAAAATCTTCTTATAACCTAAAACAAATTTCGTTCGTAAAACAATTCTATCTGCATTATAAATCTCAATCTCCTACGCAGTGGCCTCCCTTATACTAGAAGTTACTGACCGGGCGAAGCAAGGGAAGTAACTGCTGTGAGGAGTTTCTATAAAAATCTGCATCCAGAAATCTGTATTCAGAACTCAATCTGTTGTGCACGTCTGCATCAAACGCTTACCACAAGTTTTACGACAAATTCTTGACGCAGACGAATAGGGTAGCGTCTATTTTCATTTGTGAAAACAATAGTTCGATACAGATCTGTCCGTGCTTAAATTTTGAAAGGCTTGGGTAATTATTTTTCATAAGCGTTTCAAACACTGATGTAAATGGAAAGATTATCTATTTAAATAGTTGGTAATTGTTTGAAATTATTGATTTGAGAAATTCGCGGATGGCGATATCGAACTACATTATACCACGTGACGCCATTCTTCCCTGTATCTTGCACCTATGCTTTTAACGCCATCGGCGCTCTCGTTTCACTTATGTGGGTGTATGTTGGCTCCACTTAACACGATACAGTCATTGTAGTTTAATTGAAAAATGCATCTTACAATGTGAGATGAGTTCTGGGTTCAAGCCCCAGCAGTGGCCTATCAAGTGTGAAATACGGAGCCATTATCATTAAATATACACAGTTCTTTCTTTAAACAATACAATTAAATATAAGGAATAATGTTAAAGGGGCATTGCTGCTTAGCTATTTTTGACATTGAATAACAGGGTTTATATACACCTCAAGGATAAATGCTTCTAAATTTGTAAAAAAAACAAACCAGAAGAGTGCAGAATATTAAACATTTGCAACTTTCTGATGTCTAAAATGTCTTAAATGCCACTTTAAGTTTGGTTTTTTTTGTACAAAATGACCCATTTTGTGCTGTCCATTATCGGTTAATGTTTTACGCTGTCAGGTCCAGAAGCGCTCATTCTGTAGCTTGTTTGGACCATAATCTATAATGCGACCAAGTTTCAGCAGATTCGGCCCAGTGGTTCTGATTTTATACCCTGTGCCTATTGAGTATAAGTACTATTACTCACTGATTTATGCATTATGAGCTCGACTGTTTTCGGAAAAAACCTCAGGTTTTGTCATAGCCAGCTCATTGTGTCATGTCGTGTCTTTTCGCCATCCGGCGTCTGCCATGCTAAAACCTTAACATGAACCCATTGTACCCACAATTTTTTTTCGTACCCATTTGTTTGTACCCAAATATTTTTCGTACCCAAATGTTTTTCGTACCCAAATGTTTTTTGTACCCATTTTTTTCGTACCAAATTTTTTTCATACCCAATTTTCTTTTTTCGTACCCAAATTTTTTTCGTACCCCTTTTTTTATTTATCGTACCCAAATTGTTTTCGTACCCACATGTTTTCGTACCCAATTTTTTTTTGTACCCTCTTTTTTCGTAACCACTTTTTTTGTACCCAAATTTTTTTGTACCCAATTTTTTTCCGTACCCAAATTTTTTCCGTACCCATTTTTTTTCTACCCAATTTTTTTTCGTACCCAAATTTTTTCGTACCCAATCATTTTATTGCCATTTTTCTTCGTACCAAAATTTTTTTCGTACCCAACTGTTTTCGTACCCAAATTTTTTTATTCGTACCCATTTATTTTTTTCGTACCCAATTTTTTTTTGTCGAAATAATCGGCTTTCAATTTGATTTGATCTCCCCACTCATTCCATCCCGCGAAACCCTTAAGGTGTCGCAACTCTGGTATGGAATGAGTGATGTATTGGACGTCATCATTGATGACGTTCATTCGAACGAATGATAAAGGGGGCTAAGTTTCGTTAAGTTGAGGCAAATCACTGCGATTTGGGCGCCTTGAAAACTGGCCCAGCACGTTTGCTGAAATTTGACATGTATATGGACAAGAATGCGATCTACCTGTTGGCGTAGGCGTTATACCTGGCAAAAATCAAGTTTTCGAGTATTTTGTGTTTAAATACTTTTATGGGAAAGGGCACGCGCACAGATAAACATTGTGACGTCACTTCACAAACAGCGTTAGACATCCGTCATCTTGTAACGCGACAAAGAAACTCAGTGTTATTAATTCAATAAACACAGAAAATATGATTGTGTTTAATTATCATTAATACAAATGTCTATATTTTGTGCAGCGGATGTTTATTCAGACGGATACGACAGAATTACGTAAGTATCATTGTGTACTTTACAGTAGATTTTATTACGGAAGAAATTTATTATATCTCACTCAGTCACTGACAAAATGAGCTTGACACATAAACAACAACCGGATCGGATTTACATCCACATAATATTGTGCGAATCCGATGCAATTCAAATTACTAATGTTTGATAACGTTTGATGAATTCGTTATGTCAATATGCATTAACTTTCAAGGGGAATAATTATAATTGAAATGTGCGATTCAATGACAGTGTTATATTGGGATAATTAGTCGTTAAGCCGTAACAGATAAGTATTTAGTTTGTTGTGTTTCATTTTCAACATAGTTTTACCGTTTTTTCCTTAAAGTAAACAGTTCAGTCGTCATTATATCTTGAATTTTAAATATTGAAATACATGTCGGATATTTCATATTTTCGGACGTTGCTACGTAAGCTAGTTGTCAACATAATTATTAAGATACATATTTACCTTTTACCATACAGTTGTGCAGCTGTTGTCTACTTAATGACGCGCTGTTTAATGTCTATAATGTTTTTCTGCCCGTGATGATAATAAGTCTTTAAATCAACAAACCCCAGCAATGTGAATGGTCTGTCAACATTTGAAAAATATTAGCTAAAGAAACTTCAGCGTACAATTTATATGGTATTGACATACCTGTACTCTGAAGCCAACTCTGTATCGAAAGTCAACCAGAGTCGTAACATATTTATGTCACGCTATAAATCAAAGAATACTCATTTTCTTGGATACATTTCTACATATATTGGTGAATGAATATAAATTACTGCATCGAGGAATATTTTAAGGTTTAAATGTTTCAAATGCATCTAACAATAGATGAATATAACTCTCATCAGTCTGAAATTCACAATTTTGAAGCCATTGTCACTTTGTCCAAGACTAGTTTTCATTTGGATACTGTCGGATCATCCTTGACATCTTTTGCTGATATTGTAAACATTACCTTTGTTTTCTGAAATCTATTATTTGTGATTAACAACATATGTCTGGTGGATTATAAAACTGATTTCAGTGTGAATCGGGTAGTTTTAAATATTTACTTTGAGTTTGTATTTACACTACAATTTGTTAACAAAACAAGCCAGAATATTCTAAAATACCGGGAAATGTCATTCTGAATTTGAAAACACTTGAGCACATGGTATACAAATATACAAATACAAATTTTATTTTAAGTCAGTTTGTACATAACAAGTATAACATTAACATCTACATTTTCACAACAATAACACGTATACTGAAAGCGCTTGGACAAAGCGGAAAGAATCCGGGTATTTGGGACCAGGGTATTTCCGGGACAGATTTACTCGTTATGCAAAGGAAAAATATGATATGCGTAATCGACAATTTCAATTGGGTTTCGGAACGCATGGTTTTATTTTTCTATGCGTAATCGGCAATTTTACATTGGGTATTTACACAAATGCGCACCTAATCTGTAGCTCTGTTACAGTAATCTGTGAAACAACGTCATTAATAAAACAAAAAATATGTTTGACCACAACGGTGGCTAATAATGTTTAGGAAAAATACAAACAATATAGATTTATCTATAACATAACATGTTAGAATTTTATCATGCATTTATAATCACTCATAATGAGATTTCAATATACAGTTACATGCATAGACAGTTTTTTTAAGCCAGTGCCTTTTGAATTCAGAAAATAAGCAAGATAAACCATAAAATTGGTAAAATAGAAAGTAAACCATAAAATATAGAAAAATGAGGCATTATTAATGATTATAAATAACAGAATCACAATAATATTGTTTTTAAGTGCATGATTTAGTGCATTTTTAAATTTATATTATAAAATGCTGCTTGAATTTCTTTTTACCTTTTATATGTAAAAAAAGAAATATCATCTGCTAGTGCAAAATATGACTGGTCATTTCGTAGCAAAAGAGAAGAAAATAAGTGCATTAAATAAATGAATTAATATTTTTGTATCTGGAATAGTTGTATTTTAAATCGATCCTCCGCCCTATTATGGCCGAATAAGGGCTAAATTGCTTTCCAACTTAAAATGAAAAGGCATATTGGTTGATCGTGAAGCGTTTATGTGCAAAATTTGAGGGCCAATTGATAAAGCTTGTTGATGCCAAAACAGGTAATAATAATAATTTATTATCAGGTACATGTACTCAAGCAAATAAGTATATTTAACCCTTTCAGTGCGGGAACCGAATTTTAAAGGCCTTTGAAAACAGTTTGGATCCAGATGAGACGCCACAGAACGTGGCGTCTCATCAGGATCCAAACTGTTTGCTATTCTGATAGTATTCTTTGAAAAAAAATCGAAGAAAATGCTAATTTTAGAAATTCAGCAGACGACATTTTAGCAGACGACAAATTTCCCAGCATGCAAGGGTTAAGATGCTTAAGGTGTGGAAGACTCATAATCAGGTTTGTTGTCCCTCAAACCCTAAGCGTCTTGTTATTTCTTATGCAGTTTGTATAGATAGTGCCACATCCTGACACGTAAAGCTTGTGCTTTGTTGGCAGCGTTAGTTGGCTGTTAACAGGTTCATTGTGGTTATCTCCACCATCAGTCTGTCCGTCTGTCCTAGCCACTATCTCTTACACCATAAGCACTAGAACCTTGAAACTTAAACACATGGTAGCTATGAGCATTATGTGCGACCCTGCACTATTTGGAATTTTGATCTGACCCCTGGGTCAAAAGTTATAGGGGTTGGGGTGGGGACGGGTCAGAGATTTTCACTCATTTTTAGCTCGACTATTATATATGAAATATATATAATGGAGCTATCCTGATCACGTCAGTGTTACCGTTAGCGTGAACATGTTAACGTTTGTGTACTACCCCAATTATTTTCTTTTTACTTTAACAAATTATTTATATATTTTTTTATGCCCCCCCCCTTCGAAGACGAGGGGGTATATTGCTTTGCACATGTCGGTCTGTCGGTTGGTCGGTCCGTCCACCAGGTGGTTTCCGGATGATAACTCAAGAACGCTGAGGCCTAGGATCATGAAACTTCATAGGTACATTGATCATGACTCGCAGATGACCCCTATTGATTTATAGGTCACTAGGTCGAAGGTCAAGGTCACTGTGACCCGAAATAGTAAAATGGTTTCCAGATGATAATTCAAGAACGCTTATGCCTAGGATCATGAAACTTGAAAGGTAGATTGATCATGACTCGCAGATGACCCCTATAGATTTTCAGGTCACTAGGTCAAAGATTAAGGTCACGGTAACCCGAAATAGTAAAATGGTTTCCGGATGATAATTCAATAACGCTTATGCCTAGGATCATGAAACTTGATAGGTACATTGATCATGACTCGCAGATGACCCCTATTGATTTTGAGGTCACTAGTTCATACATGTACTTCTTTACCAACATGACCCTAATCTATAAACAAGAGCAGACAACTGTTTCAAGCATTTTGACGGAATTATTGCCCCTTTTATACCTAGAATATGCATATTATTGATAAATCTATGTTAAAGTTTGCATACCACCTCAAATATTTTCTTTGTCCTTTGACATATTGCTTTCATATTTTGCATACTTCATAACCAACATGATCCCAATCTATAAACAAGAGGAGACAACTGTATCAAGCATTTTGACAGAATTATTGCCCTTTTATACTTAGAATATGCATATATAATTGATAAATCTATGTTTAAATTTGCATACCACCTCAAATATGTTCTATGTCCTTTGACATATTGCTTTCATATTTTGCATACTTCTTTACCAACATGATCCCAATCTATAAACAAGAACAGACAAATGTATCATGCATTTGACAGAATTATTGCCCCTTTTATACTTAGATAATTAAACATTTTGCTTAAATTGCCATAACTTCTTTATTTATGATCACATTTGATTCATACTTTGACAAAGCAACACTTACCTGACATACCACAATGCACTGCACCCAAACTATCCCCCATGCCCCACCCAGAATCCCCCCCGAAATTTTTTTTTTATAATTATTTTTGAAAGTTCATCTTTTAAATTACCACCAACCTACATAAACCCCCCGCTCTCCATGATGGCTTACAGTAACCTGTCAAGCACTCAAAATCTCTTATGACAATACGATCAATCTCAACCATGCATGGCCGCATTACCAACCCTTGGGGCGCCCCCTGGGTCAAACATGCGGCGTGGGAATACGCGTCGGCCTCTGCCGCACCATTTTTCACCAATTGACCTCAAATTAATACTTAAGATTTCTTATGACAACACAGTCTATCTTGAACATCCACGTTCACATTACCCACCCCAGGGCCCCGCCCACTTTGGTGGTAAAGATCCCAAGCTATTTCAGCTTAAATTGTTTTTTTACACACATTTTTTCGTACCCATTTTTTCTGTTTTTTTTGACAGAATAATGCCCCCTTTTATAGTTAGAAAATTGAAAATTTGGGTAAATTTTGTGTTCAGGTCTACTCTTATCCTATTTGTGTTAAGGTCTACTCTTATCCTTAAGTATCAAAGCTATATCGTCTACTTAATGTTATAAGTCATGTAAATGACATTTTTATACATTTAATTTCGTTCCCATTTTTATGTTTTTTATTAAGGTGACATACATCAAATGTTTAATAATATTAAGTCTACCTTTTTGGTAAAAATAATGTTTTTACCAAATTTTCAAAATTGACATTACTGACACATGTCATTTGCTGAATGTAAAAAGTAGCATAACTAACATTTAGTTAAATTTTCAGGAGAAGGAAAAACTGCTTTATTGAAATAAAATAGGGATACTTACAGAGTAAAACAAACACATGGGATATTTTCAGATTTGAAAACTGGTATTTTACGCATCTTTAGGCAGTTCTGTGTACCAAGGATAAATACAATACTTAAACATTAATGTACAATGCACAATACTAAAAACCTGAATTGTAACTGTAATGTATTTCAGATTCAGAGATGTCTGTTTTGTTTCTAAGGTCATGTGAAAAATTAAGTTTATATGTTTACAGGTTTAAAATTGCAAATTGTCCTCTTACCTGCCCTTGTATTTCAAGATAGAATACTTTCCTTCCCAGAGGAAAGAGATCTGGGTTTGAATCCCAGTGGGGGCTTCAGAGGATGATTCATTTTAAGAAAAATAAATATATTTGCTTTACTTTGTCTCTAACTTAACCAATTAACTCTGACAATGCCTTTAAAAGTATGCAGTTTTTGATAATTCAATTATGCAAAAAAACATGTATAATTTTAGGGTAGACTAAGACAGCAAACTAAGAATGGGCATCCATTTTAGTTTTTTAAGTCAATACAACAATAAATGCATATAGGAACACATATTTAAATATGGAATGAGTGATGTATTGGACGTCATCATTGATGACGTTCAATCGAACGAATGATAAAGGGGGCTAACTTTCGTTAAGCTGGCGAGAATCACTGCGATTTGGGTTTCTTGAAAACTGGCCCAGCACGTTTGCTGAAATTTGACATGTATATGGACAAGAATGCGATCTACCTGTTGGCGTAGGCGTTATACCTGGGAAAAATGTAGTTTTTGATGAAATCACGAAAAAATTTCGCAAGTTTTACATAACCGGAATTACAAATTGCGTTATGTGGATATACCGATACCCTACCGAAATATCCGAAATTAAACTTTCATAAAAACAATGTTTCATTAGTTATTTCAGTGTATTTCGCAACAATCTATATTAAAATACGCAGTTTTTCGATAAATAATCAATATTAATGGGGATTTCGTGGGATCTCGGGGATTCCTGGGGATTTTGGTAATTGCGGGAACGTCGGTATTTTTTCACACACGTCAAAATGGCCGACTTCGACAGAAAGAACGCTTAAAAGTATTTACAAAATAACATCATCACAAACGATGTAAAGTGAACGCTACTTATCCGTTTTGTAGATAAGTATACGATCCATTGGAAAACACTAACATTTGACATACAAAAAACGCCAGTGGATATGGAAATCTTCAGCATCCAAATAGCAGACGGCGTCGACCAAAGGCTGTCAATACAGGTTCGAAAAGAACGCGAGAAAGTATTAACAAAATAACATAGATGATGTAAAGTGAACGCTAATTCGCTGTTTTGTAGATAAGTATACGATCTATTGAAAAACCATAACATTTGACACAAAAACACCCGTGGATATGGAAATCTTCAGCGTAACGAAATAGCAGACATCACACGGCGTCTCATCTGGGTCTACGCTGTTTGCCAAGGCCGATAATATTGAATGGAAGTGCACAAACTCAGTAACTGGCAAACATATGCATTAGTATGTTGTTTCGTGATTATTTAGAAACGACTACATAATTCTTTTGGTTCAGCCAGTGCAACTCAACAGAAATCAGTATTAAAAGTTTCTCCACCAGACCACAAATTGCCAACTTAATACAAGGTAAGTGGTTAATATTATTTAACATAATGCAAGCTAAGGGTTCTGCATATTATGCAGATTGAGCTGTCTTTGGGTGTAAATTGAAATCTCTTTACTAGTGATAAGGAGTGATAACATTCTAGCATTCGATGATAAAAATAATCTGTATATGAATGTATTTTACGCAAGTATTACCCTTTTGTTGTTTGCTTGTTTTCATGATGGCGTTTCGTACACTTAAGTAACGACTAAACGTACAATCTTAACACGTAATAGCCGAGTTTCCATTTGCGGGTACTCTTTAAATACGTTAATTGTGTAGTAGTGAAATTGCAACATATCTTTTATTTATAGTTATTAGACACATATCATTATGAATAAACTGGCTACTATATACACTAGCTCCTGTTTATCCATTTTTTTAAAGACAAGTATGTTAAAATATTCTATTGAAGCAACTGTTACGTATTTTGGCTTTACAATTTGGCTTAGATGATCGCTCAATATGCCAAGAGATGACATGAATCGAGGTATCATAAATCGTGTTTAATGACTAGACACTCAGGTATAATGCCACATGTGCTTTATGCAGGCACCCAAGAATGGGTCCTTTGATTTATGACACCATGTTTTCTTTGTTATTGTTTGGACAGTATCCAATCATAAAGAGATCATCTTTTTGTGATGAACAAAGGTGCAATTAAACACCTGGCCCCGTGTTCACAAAACATTTTTTGCAATTGAAAATCGATTTTGCTTGTCATTGAAAATTGATTTCCAATGTAGTTGATAGGCAAAAACGAGAATCGATGTCATGTTAAATCGATTTTCGATTGCAAAATCGTTTTGTGAACACGGGGCCAGGTTAAAGGGGCCTTTTCACAGATTTTGGCATGTTTTGAAGTTTGTCATGAAATACTTTATATTGATAAATGTAAACATTAAATTTTAAAAGCTCCAGTAAAAAATCAAAAGTCAAATTTAAAATAGGAAAAAAAGTAGCTCGCAGCAGGGCTCGAACCAGTGACCCCCAGAATTCTGAAGTAAAAACGCATTAGCCAACTGAGCTATCGTGCAAAGCTTACATAAGAAGCGTATTTTATACGATATATAATAATCTTGGTAGTTCCACAAATTTAAACGACAACAACAGAACTCTTCAAATTATTCAATCATTTCGCGTTGCAACGCTTAATAATTTTTAGGTTTTTAAATCGTCAAAAGATGCATATAATGGCTATATTAGACCATGGCAAATGATCAGTAATACTGTTTCCTCACAAATATCATAACTAAACAGAAAATTTGCGAATCTGAAACAACTTTTTTCAATTTTGTCAATTTACCAAACCGTGAAAAGATCCCTTTAAAACCACTGAAACAAAGAGTGTCAAAATTGGTGTAAATAATTAAATAAAAAATAATAACATTTATCAAGAGAATTTATTTAATGTGTAACAAGACAAGTTTTTACAAGCATGAATGTTCAAGTCTGTTACTATATGTTGCGTACATAAAGTCAATATATTTGCTGTTTGTTTTCATCCATATTTGTGTTCGTTCATTAAATTTGATTTATTTTAAAAGAATTTCAATATTTGAGAAATTTTCATCTAAAAAATGGTCACAAAGATGTGACAAGTAGAAATTTTTGTGGTAACCACATACCGAGCTGGTATATTGTGTCGGTCAGTCAAAAGCTATACATAGCTTATGTTATTACATGTTATTCTCATACAGACAATAAATAAATTTTGATTAGATTTGATTTGTGTTCCACTCCTGCGTTCGCTTTAAGTAAAGACAAATAATAACAATAATATAATCGTTCTAAAAATGCATTTCCTTTCATGCTTTTGTGTTATTCAGACATAGTTAGTAAAATTATATTTGATATAGTGCATGATTATAAATAAAAACGATAATTATGTCAACCTTGTTCGCAAAAATATCTCAGCTGGTCTGTTGAAAAACATTGCGGCAAGTGGGGCTTGATTGGTCATTGTCGGCTCAGGTACTACTTATGTGTACCCCGGGTACGCTTAAGCATACTTACATATACCCTGGGTACAGTAGATATACTTAAACGTATCCGGAAATGTTAACGAAAATTTGTCGTTGTCTGCTTTTTTAAATAAAAATTAATTATTTTAATATTTATGTCAATTTTCTGTTAAATGGCCTCTATATTATCGAAACTCATACTCACAAAACATGTTGATACATTAAGAAAATTAAATTTGTTTCGTAATTACGGTAATCGGTAGCGCGTTTTACGACATCGGATTTTGGGCGAGAATAAAATTCGGGTGCAGTCTTATGTCGGCTGGGTACATTTTAGTATTTTTACCGTACCCGGGGTACATCTAAGTATACTAACATGTACCCGGGGTACATGAAAGAAGTACCCGAGCCGACAATGACCAATAGAGCGCAAGTGGGCAGTGCAGTTCTTTTATATGGCTTCAATTACACCTTGTTTACACTCTAGTCTCGAAGTCTTATTTAGAGTCCAATCTAAATTACACTCAGCCAGAAAATTTCTTTAAATGATGTCTGGGTTGAGTTAAAAAATGGTTTTGTCAGTTTAAAACCATGGCTGTTGCGGGCAGGGCAGTTGCCCTTATATGGCAATAGTAAAATCTTGTTACCACTCTACAAATCACATTTAATTTCCATCCTTCAAGAAACAGTGTAAGGTCATTTGTTCTAATGATGCCTTGGCTGAATTTGAATAAACTGTTTCAGTTCCTTGAAAAACATGGATGCCAGGCGGGGGGCAGTTTTCTTATACGTCTATAGTGAATCCTTGTTAAGGCACTTATTAAAACATTTATTCACAAATCTTCATGAAATTTGGTCAGAATGTGTCGATTTTGGCCAGTATTTTATTCTTTAGGTTCATTATTCTTTGAGTTCATTCCTAGTATTTACATTAAAAGGAAAGTACGATTCCCGTTTTCTAATATTTGACTTTTTGGTTAATTCCATGCAAATAGTGTGTGCATTTTGAATTGAACATTGCATTTTCATGTACATTATAAGTTAAATGATATAATAATACAAGACTGTTAAGAAGGTGCACAATATGTATTACAGAATATAGTCGCATTATACTACAAGTACTAATTGAAGCTGTAGGGTTGTGTTCAGGAAGTCTGCGTTTGGTTGCCGAACCGATCACAACGTTTAATACGTTGCAGCAATTAGAGACCATATACCATTGGAAGTATCTGTGATATTGGATGCCTTTTGAGTGTGGGTGAACCAAGCAACTTTGCGAATTATACCATTGCTTGCTGGGTAGCCTAGAGCTCGTATATTGGTCTGAGTCACAGGTTTCCTAAGGGTGAGCGCCTGGGGCCCATGACCCTCTTGTTACTAACAGAGTAATACAAAAATATGGCATAATTTCAGATTTGAATACTGTTATTTTACACCACTTCTTTAGGCAGTTTGATGTACTAGTAAAAATAAAATACTTGAACATTTATACACAATGACCCAAACCATACAGAACAGATAAGCTGACTATACTGCAAAGATTTGCGGACCATAAGGAATGCTGAATGGGTCAACGTCCCATCGGGTACAACTTCCCCTAACCCCGGGAACTTTGAAGTATACTAATTTTTTCATACCCAAAAGTTTAGTACCCACATTTTTGTTCATACCCAAAATTTTCGTACCCAAATTTTTCACATATGGGAACGAAAAAATAATAAAAAATTGCGTAAAAAATAAAATAAAATGATTTTGATAAGAAAAATATGGATAAAAAAAAATTGGGTTACGAAAACATACATGTACGTAATTTTTGGGTAAGAACAAATTATGTAAAAAAAATGCGGCACAACAAAAATTTGGGTATGAAAAAAAAATGGGTAAGAATATTGTGGGTACGAAAAAATAATGGTATTAAAATTTTGTGTACGAAACAAAATTGGTACGAAAAATTGTGCATAATAATTTTTTCAGGGTACTACATCCCCGTACCCCAGTGTGCTTTATGACACCATGTTGTTAGTTAAGTCTGGACAATACCTGATAAAAACGAGATAATCGGATTATGCAAATCGAAGGGGCAATTAAACACCGAAATACAAATTGTTATACGATTTTATGATGCATACAAGCAAATGGAAAATATTACAGTTAATTTCATGTTTATTTAATGTGTCAACGTGTTAGTTTTATCACACAAATACCGTTTTGTTAAAAAAAAATTATATTGTTTATTTGGAATTGATGTTTTTATTGCTTTTTTTCAATCTTATTTGATTCAGTCAAGTAGAACAACGTGTGTTTCTGGGACTCATCAATTGAAGAAACACCATCAACTTGAGACAACAGAACAACTTTAAATGCTAAATGACTTTGAAACTAACAACAATAAGAATTTTAAAGCGAGATTATACAATTTTTTTAACTATTTATGCATTTATATAAAATGTGTAAAAAACATATTATGTATAATACATATATTTCAATAAAAAATAAAATAAAAGTTAACAACAAGAACAGGGAAATGAACTACGCTGTGGCTGATATTTGGGCCATTTACCAGGCCTTTTACCCGTTGCGCTGACTGCAATGTTTTTTTCTTGGGTGAAAAGTCGCCTGTAAATGGCAAAATAACGCATAACAAATGCTAAATTTAAACATTGATTGGGAATGTTTCATTAGTATGTTTATGTTCCTACTCACATAAATTGTGTTCTCCCCCATCTGTGTTTACACGGGCTTTGGACCGTTCCCTGAGAACAAAGCGTTCACAGGAAGCCACATTAAGGAGTGACACATCGCCACCTCCCCACCCTCGAACCGAAACTTTAAGTTCGGGGGTGTCTTTACGGTCGTTGTTGATTTGACCTAGTGACCTAGTTTTTAACCCTATTTGAACTATATAAAACACCAATCCAGATTTCATCAAGATAAACATTCCGGTTAAATTTCATAAAGATTGGATGAAAACTATGACCTGTATTGTCTACACAAAGTTTTTCTATCATTTGACCTTGTGACCTAGTTTTTGACCCCAAATGACCCAAATACAATTCCAACCCAGATTTCATCAAGATAACATTCTGACTTGATTTCATACATATTTGATGAAAACTGTGACCTCTATTGTATATACAAGGTTTTTCTATTATTTGACCTAGTTACTTAGTTTTTGATCTAGTGACCTTGTTTTTGACCAGACGACCCAAAAACAATCCCAACCCAGATTTCATCAAGATAAACATTTTGACCAAATTTTATAAAGATTGGATTGAAACTGTGACCTCTACTGTTTACACAAATTGTTGAGACGCACACACGGACGCCGGACAACACACAATCACATAAGCTCACCATGTGACTTTGTGACAGATAAGCTAAAAAAAATAGTAAATCAGGTCCGTTAAGCACAGTTTATACGTTATTTTATCGGGAGGGCTACCATCCCAAGTCACTAAATACTGCCACACTTTTGATTTTAGTTTCATAACGCAATCTGATAATTATGCCCCCCTTCGAAGAAGAGGGGTATATTGCTTTGCACATGTCGGTCTGTCGGTCCGTCCACCAGGTGTTTTCCGGACGATATTCAAGAACGCTTGGTCCTAGGATCATGAAACTTCATAGGTAATTTGATCATGACTCGCAGATAACCCCCATTGATTTTCAGGTCACTAGGTCAAAGGTCAAGGTGACCCGAAATAGTAAAATGGTTTCCGGATGATAACTCAAGAACGCTTAGGCCTATGATCATGAAACTTCATAGGTAAATTGATCATGACTCGCAGATGACCCCTATTGATTTTCATGTCACTAGGTCAAAGGTCAAGGTCACAGTGACCCGAAATAGTAAAATGGTTTCCGGATGATAACTTGAGAACGCTTAGGCATAGGATCATGAAACTTGATAGGTACATTGATCATGACTCGCAGATGACCCCTCTTGATTTTCGGGTCACTGGGTCAAAGGTCAAGGTCTCAGTGACCCGAAATAGTAAAATGGTTTCCGGTTAATAACTCAACAACGCTTATGTCTAAGATCATGAAACTTCTTAGGTAGATTGATAATGGCTGGCAGATGACCCCTATTAATTTTCAGGTCACTAGGTCAAGGTCACGGTGACCCGAAATAGTAAAATGGTTTCCGGATGATAACTCGAGAATGCTTAGGCCTAGGATCATGAAACTTGATAGGTAGATTAATCATGACTCGCAGATGACCCCTATTGATTTTCAGGTCACTAGGTCAAAGGTCAAGGTCACAGTGACCCGAAATAGTAAAATGGTTTCCGGATGATAACTCAAGAACGCTTATGTCTAAGAACATGAAACTTCGTTGGTAGATTGATACTGGCTGGCAGATGACCCCTATTGATTTTCAGGTCACTAGGTCAAAGGTCAAGGTCACGGTGACCCGAAATAGTAAAATGGTTTCCGGATGATAGTTCAAGAATGCTTATGCCTAGAATCATGAAACTTCATAGGTACATTGATAATGACTCGCAGATGACCCCTTTTGATGTTCAGGTCACTAGGTCAAGGTGACCCAAAAAAGTAAAATGGTTTCGGATGATAACTCAAGAACGCTTATGCCTAGGATCATGAAACTTGATAGGTAGATTGATCATGACTCGCAGTTGACCCCTACTGATTTTCAGATCACTTTATTAAAGGTCAAGGTCACGGTGACCTGGAATAGTAAAATGGTTTCCGGATGATAACTCAAGAATGCTAATGGCTACGATCATGAAACTTCATAGGTGCATTGATCATGACTTGCAGATGACCCAATTGATTTTGAGGTCACTAGGTCAAAGGTCAAGGTGACCCGAAATAGTAAAATGGTTTCCGGATGATAAGTCAAGAACGCTTTTGCCTAGGATCATGAAACTTCATAGGTACATTGATCATGACTCGCAGATGACCCCTATCGATTTTGAGGTCAAAGGTCAAGTTCATGGTGACACTGAATAGTAAAATGGTTTCTGTATGATAACTGAAGAACGCTTATGCCTAGGATCATGAAACTTAATAGGTAGATTTATAATGACTTGCAGATGACCCCTATTGATTTTCAGGTCACTAGGTCAAAGGTCAAGGTCAGGGTGACCCGAAATAGTAAAATGGTTTCCGGATGATAACTCAAGAACGCTTATGGCTAGGATCATAAAACTTCATAGGTACATTGATCATGACTGGCAGATGACCCCCTTTTGATTTTCAGGTCAGTAGGTCAAAGGTCAAGGTCACAGTGACAAAAAACATATTCACACAATGGCTGTCACTACAATGGAGAGCCCATATGGGGGGCATGCATGTTTTACAAACAGCCCTTGTTTCAATTTGTCGGCCACAACTTTTTCAGCCATTTTGACTCTTTGTCGGAAAGTAGACCGTAATGCGCTTATTGATTGAATGACTAAAGTAATAAGTAACCAATATCGCGCGTCGTTATTTTAGGTTAAGATAAAACATTTACCTTCCCGTATCAAATAGTCAGAGTACAGCGCACTCTACGTATCTATGTCTATATATTAAAGAATTAAATTGAATTAAGTAGGGTTGGTATCGTAATCGAATCGACGCATTCAATTCTAGTTATAACTCGTATTAGCTGCTCAGTGGCAGGGGTATCAACGCAGGGCCCTCAATCTTTCAAATCTGTGGCCGAATTTCAGCCGCATTCCCCCAACTGAAAAGTATACGTTTTTCCCCTTTTGGGGGAAAAATTCCCCCTAAAATGTAATAATGAGAGTAATTAAAAAAATCCCCCCCCCCAAAAGCGACACGCTGCAAAAAATTCCCCTCATGAGGGTAGCGAGCCTCTTTCCCTAAAATGGATTCAGGGCTCTGCAACGGGCACCACTAGATTCATTGTTGCTAGGTTCGGCTTATATCGCCTTATCGGGCTTTTCCTCCCATTTGTAGTTTAAAAATCCGAGTGTCACTTGTGTTCGGAGGCACAGCACTTAAAAAAAATCCGAGTGTCACGTGTGTTCGGAGGCACAGCACTTAAAAAAAAATCCTAGTGTCACGTGTGTTCAAAGGCACAGCACTACAAAAAATCCGAGTGTCACTTGTGTTAGGAGGCACAGCACTACAAAAAATCCGAGTGTCACTTGTGTTCGGAGGCACAGCACTTAAAAAAATTCAGAGTGTCACATGTGTTCGGAGGCACAGCACTACAAAAAAATCAGAGTGTCACTTGTGTTCGGAGTCACAGCACTACAAAAAATCCGAGTGTCACGTGTGTTTGGAGGCACAGCACTTAAAAAATATTCCTAGTGTTACATGTGTTCGGAGGCACAGCACTACAAAAAATCCGAGTGTCACTTGTGTTAGGAGGCACAGCACTACAAAAAATCCGAGTGTCACTTGTGTTCGGAGGCACAGCACTTAAAAAAATTCCGAGTGTCACTTGTGTTCGGAGGCACAGCACTACAAAAAATCCGAGTGTCACTTGTGTTCAGAGGCACAGCATTCAAAAAAAATTCCGAGTGTCACATGTGTTCGGAGGCACAGCACTTAAAAAAAATCCGAGTGTCACTTGTGTTCGGAGGCACACACATGCATTCTTTTTATGCCCCCCTTTTTATGCTTTGCACATGTCGGTCTGTCTGTCGATTGGTTCGGGTCACTAGGTCAAAGGTCAAGGTCACAGTGTCCCGAAATAGTAAAATAGTTTCCGGATGATAACTCAAGAACGCTTATGCCTAGGATCATGAAACTTTGTAGGTAAATTGATTATGGCTGGCAGATGACCCCTATTGATTTTCAGGTCACTAGGTCAAAGGTCAAGGTCACAGTGACCCGAAATAGTAAAATGGTTTTCGAATGTTAACTCAAGAACGCTTAGGCCTAGGATCATGAAACTTCATAGGTACATGGACCATGACTCGCAGATTACCCCTATTGATTTGCAGGTCACTAGGTCAAGGTCACGGTGACCCGAAATAGTAAAATGGTTTCCCGATGATAACACAAGAACGCTTATGCCTAGGATCATGAAACTTGATAGGTAGATTGATCATGACTCGCAGTTGACCCCTTTTGATTTTCAGGTCACTATATCAAAGGTCAAGGTCACGGTGTCCTGAAATAGTAAAATGGTTTCCGGATGATAACTCAAGAACGCTTATGCCTAAGATCATGAAAGTTCATAGGTACATTGATCATGACTCGCAGATGACCCCTTTTGATTTTCAGGTCACTAGGTTAAAGGTCAAGGTCATGATGATCCAAAATACTAAAATGGTTTCCGGATGTTAACTCAAGAACGCTTAGGCTTAGGATCATGAAACTTTATAGGTAGATTAATCATGACTCGCAGATGACCCCTATTGATTTTCAGGTCACAAGGTCAAAGGTCAAGGTAATGATGACCCGAAATAGTAAAATGGTTTCCAGATGATAACTCAAGAATGCTTATGCCTAGGATCATGAAACTTGATAGGTAGATTGATCATGACTCGCAGTTGACCCCTATTGATTTTCAGGTCACTATATCAAAGGTCAAGGTCACGGTGACCTGAAATAGTAAGATGGTTTCCTGATGATAACTCAAGAACGCTTATGGCTAGGATCATGAAACTTCATACGTACAGTGATCATGACTGGCAGATGACCCCTATTGATTTTCAGGTCACTAGGTCAAAGGTCAAGGTCACAAAAAACATATACAAAAAAACATCATCTCAAACGATGTAAAGTGAACGCTACTTATCTGTTTTGTAGATAAGTATACGATCCATTGGAAAACACTAACATTTGACATAAAAAAACGCCAGTGGATATGGAAATCTTCCTCGTTTGAAATAGCAGACGGCGTCGACCAAAGGCGAAAAGAACGCGAGAAAGTATTAACAAAATAACATAATTAAAAATGATGTCAAGTGAACGCTAATTCGCTGTTTTGTAGATAAGTATACGATCTATTGAAAAACCATAACATTTGACATAAAACACCCGTGGATATGCAAATCTTCTGCGTACCAAAGAGCAGACATCATGCGGCGTCTAATCTGAGTCTACGCTGTTTGCCAAGGCCGATAGTATAATGAATGGAAATGCACAAACTCAGCAACTGGCAAGCATATATGCATTAGTAGATTGTTTCGTGATTATTTAGAAACGACTACATAATTCTTTTGGTTCAGCCAGTGCAACTTAACAGAAATAAGTATAATAGTTTCTACACCTGACAACAATGTGCCAACTTTATACAAGGTAAGTTGTTTACATTATTTAAAATATTTCAAGCTTACAGTATACAACAATAAACAGCTGGTACAATGTAATGTCATCGTTTTAATTTTAATAAGCCCGTGGTTAATTATCCTTTTTAATCTTATGGTTCAATGCATCTCTAACACCTTCAATTGACATTCTCGGCTCGGGTACTACTTACCGGTACATGTACCCCGGGTACTCTTAACTTTACTTACATGTAGCCCGGGTACGGTAAAGAAACTTAAACATACCCGCAAATATTAGATTGTATCCGAGTTGTATATCTGCCAAAAATCCGATGTCGTTAAACATGCTAGCGATTAAAGTAAAACAATATTGTTAACCTTAAAGAAACTTCTCTTTAAAAAAAATCTGCATCAACATGCTTTTTAGTATGAGTGTTGAGAGGACGCCGTAGGAATAATCAAGTAATCAAGAATACGTCTCTGTTTCTGCTTTTATTTCCTTCATGTATAATGACGATAAGGATTGACGACTAACATTGACGGCAATGATAACAAGCATTGAAAACTAACACTAACGACAAGGATTGGCGACTAAATGTAACATTGACGATTCTCTACAATAAATGAAATTAACAATAAAGAATGAATAATACGATTATAGTACAACAGATCTGCTATTCGAAGTATAATATGATAGCATACACTCATTAGAATAAAAGGTTTCATAAATAACAATTTGAAACATTTTCAATAAATATCGAAATATCTTATACAATATTTATTACACAGCATGAATTATTTGTTAAAACATAATATAAATACCAAATATGGTGTTCCCCATTTAACGGACCTCGCAAACCAAAAAATGTTTCTTTAAAAAAATCTATGACGGTAAAAAGTTATGGTGCGACATCGCGGAAAATATACTTGACAACGTCATACAATGACGCGACTTTAAACAATTTAAGATCTTAAATTGAATCACATTAATGATTGTAAAAATGAGTTTTGATAATACATTGTATAAATGCCATTTAACAGAAAATTGACATAAATGTAAACATAATTAATTTTTACAAAATAGCCGACAACAACCGATTTAGTGTTAAAATTCCCGGGTATGTTTTAGTATATTTACCGTACCCAGGGTACGAGCCTTACTAACTGTATTATTATTATATCTCACCGACTACCTTTACCTTGTTGTGTTTCAACCTGAAATTTATGTAAAATCCGGCTTTCTTTACTTTTATTTTTCATTCATTTGATTACGCAATTGTTGACGTATCTCGTGGAAAATTTTTTGAATCTTTGGATTTTAGTGACGACAAGCTGGAAGTGTCAATTTATTTTTTACAATGAATCTAAGATGTATTTAATTTTTGTGTGTTTGTCATGCATAGTTCAGTGTTTTCCAGAAAAATTTGAGTAGCCAGTTATATGGCCGGCAACTATGCAGTAAAACCAAAGCATTTGTGACATTTACTTGATATATTTGGGAAAAGTAGCCGGCATCAAGAGTTAATGTAACCGGCAAGATCGCTAGCAGCCGGTATTTAAAGAGAACACTGATAATAGTAAACTAAATCTCTACGACGGGATTACAGCTTTGTAAAATTGTTTTTTGGGTGATAATGGTTAGTAATTCATACTAATGTTATTAAAAAATATCGGCTTTAAATTTAATTTTGAGAATCGGATGGAAGAACAGAAAATGAAGAGCATACAGGGATGGAAATAAGTGGTTTACCGTGAACCCGGGGCAAGTAGATTTTGGCCTGGGCAACTCAATTTCAAAAGTTGGTAAACTTCTTTTTTTTTAAAGCTTAAAACAATTCACTGCAATAAAAATTGAAAAACAATTGATCACCATGGATCAATACTAGTTAAATAACATTCATTATTTAGGAATAGGACATGATTCAATTCAGGCTCATAATAAAACATCATGCATTGAACATGTGTTGTCAGCAAATGTATTTAATTATCTATTATTTTATTAAAAGAATGTATAATATTCACATGTTCATATTTCTGGGCTCGTTATTCTTTATCTGGGTAACCAAAATACTAAAGATGGTTGCCCACAATAGTAAACAGTTAGTTTCAATCCCTGGCATATCATTGTATTCTATTGTTATAAGCATTGCATTAAAGTTGTGATTGAGGTTAGCCTGTTGTTTATGGTATATTTACATTTTAGCTTGACTGTTATATATGAAATAAATATAGTCGAGCTATCCTACTCAACCCGGCGTCGGCGTGCGCATTGGAATGTTTGCGTACCACCTCAAATATATTTCCTATGTCCATTGACATATTGCTTTTATATTTTGCATACTTCATTACCGACATAACCCCAATCTATAAACAAGAGCAGACAACTCATTTACTGTATCAAGCATTATAACAGAATTAGGCCCTTTTTCACTTAGAATAATATGCATATTATTGATAAATCTATGTTAAAGTTTGCATATGACCTCAAATATTTTTTATGTCCCTTGAAATATTGCGTTCATACACCATGTATTTTGCTTATTAACCAACATGACCCCAATGTATAAACAAGAGCAGATAACTGTATCAAGCATTTTGTAACACTTATGGCCTTTTTTTCACTTAGAATAAGCATATAATTGATAAATCTATTATTAAGTTTGCGTACCACCTTTAAATTGCCATAACTTGTTTATTATGCTCCCCCCCAATTTTTTTAGGGGGAGCATATAGTCGCCGCTTCGTCTGTCCGTCGGTGCACAAATTTGTTTCGTACCCAATTTTTTTTTGTACCCAAATTTATATATGTACCCTTTTTTTTTCGTACCCAAATAGTTTTTTGTACCCTATAGGTTTTCATAACCAAATTTTTTTTCGTACCCAATTTTTTTTTTACACAAATTTGTTCGAACCCAAATTTCTTTGAACCCATTTGTTCGTACTCAAATTATTTTCGTACCCAAATTCGTTTTGTTCCCAATTTTTTTTGTACCCAAATTTTTATTTGAACCTTTTTTTTCGTACCCAAATAGTTTTTCGTACCCTAATTTTTTTTCATAACCAATTTTTTTTTCGTACCCACATTTTTTTGTATCCAATTTTTTCGTACACAAATTTGTTCGTACCCAAATTTCTTCGTACCCATTTGTTCGTACTCATTTTTTTTTCGTACACAAATTTTTTCGTACCTTATTTTTTATTTGTACCCATTTTTTTCGTACCAAAATAGTTTTTTCGTTCCCTTATTTTGTTTGTACCCTTTTTATCGTACTCAAATTTGTTTTCGTACCCAAATTTGTTTTTTTTTTCCTACCCACATATTTTTTCGTACCATTTTTTTTTAGAAATAATCGATTTTCAATTTGATTTCATCTCTCCACTCATTCCATCACGCGAAACCCTTAAGGTGTCGCAACTCTAGTAATTAACAAAAAAGTCATTTTACATGCAACATGTTTAATGAAATATTACAAAATATATATATATTTGTACCACAAAACATAAATATGGTAAATAATAAATATGCAACTCGTGCTTAATTTTTCCGATAGCGGCCCGTTGTGGTCGTTAATGTTTTCGTTCAAAAACGATAATTTCGTTCGGTTAAGGAAATTTTCTTGCGGCCAAGTAAAGGTTACATTACACTTAATCATTTTGCATCCCTCCGTAATCGAAAGTAGTGCTTATTTCTAAAGAGTTCCTTTTCTCTTCGGTATTAAAAGCGATTTAGCGATCGCACCCATGCTTTTTGTGATTATTTCCTGCATCCTATGTGTGTCTGCAACATTTTGGCGCATTTTATTGGGGATTACGTTGAAAGTTGACTGTTTGGGGTGAGTTTATTGAAGTACGGGGTTTTTGTCGAAATTTCACTTTCGAAACTCTGTTTTCCGAGGATGCTTGCCTTTGGGCGAATTTTACTTTCTTAGAAGTTGCGAAACCATATATTTTTGACTGCATTTATTAAAAGAGGACAGATTTATCTTTAAAATGATACCGGTCTTGCAAAATTTAATATATAGGAGAAACAAGAAAAATGCTTTGAAAGTTGGCAGTTTTATAATGGGACCATATGGGAAATGGAATTAGTGTAATATAACCTTAAATAAGGCGTTCGAACACAAACATTGTGTCTTGCGTTTTGTTTCGAAGATCTTCATTTAAGTTCAAGTTAGTATTTGTTGATTATGATATATTATTAACTTTAATTTTGTACGCACATGTATCGAGAGATTTGTTCGTAAATAACGTGATGGTACATTAAGCATTTAAATTATGCATTCGTAATATATATTCGCGAGGTACTTTTTACCGCGCGTTCATACTTAAATCTGTTTTTGTTACTTGTACACTCACTAATATTGGATGTGTTTACAGTTTAAATTTGTTTGTACGAATTAAGAATACTTTTGTTTCGTTGTTTCATTGAAATATAAAGAAGTGAAACTCCAGCTGCTTGAGCAATATTGAATTCTCATAAAACACAATAAGTTGGTCCTTTATTTAAGGCAAGGCAAGTGACCAATTGCCAAAACAGCACAAAACAGCACAATACAAAACAACATACATAACACATAAATGAATAAAGCTGGGGTCACAGCCTTGGAATGGTCAATGCAAAGCATTGGGGGTTTAAACCGGTTTTAGAGCGCTCAACCTCACACTTGGCCCAGCAATATTCATGATACATTTAAGTGTAAATAAAATTTAACCTCATAGCATTGTAACTCAAATTAAACAATAATAAAAGGTTATTTAAACGCATTCAATTTAATTACCATTTAATTACTCAATGGTAGGAAAGAGACCAGAGCAACAGAGCTACAACTTTTTGAGGAACGATGAAATGAAACTACGAACAAGTGTCAACTACATTCCTTCTTTATAGAAAAAGATTTAGGAATATAGCATCATAAAGTTAATGATTCAGATAATCATCGCGCAAATACAGGAAGAAGCAGCAATAATAGGTGTAAATGTCCCATATTATATTGCTTGGTTTTTTATGTGACTGCAAAAAAAATAAAAATTTAATAAAGATTCAACACTATTGTTGCCAAGACCCAGCCCTTAACAGCCAACCCACATTTCCAATGGGGAATCTGCAAGGTTGTCTTCTGACAGACCACACACGATAGTTTCAGGTAGGTACTATTCCTAAAGTTTTTTTCTTTGGTTGTTAACATGGTATTTGTATTATGTAAAAAAATACACTATTATAACAGCATAAAGTACTAGTCAGCAATGGTGCAATACTTTATGCAGATATTAGAAACTGTTGATAATGAAAAATACTTAGGTGTGGACATCTCAAAAGACCTTTCCTGCAATACCCATATAAATAGAATTACAAATAACGCTTATAAATCTCTTGGTTTTCTACGCAGGAACATACAGACAAGTAATTCTAACTTTCGCCAGCTCGCATACAAGACAATAGTTAGACCACAGGTTGAATATGCTTCTTCTGTATGGAGTCCTCAAACATTACAAAATATAAAAAAAAGAAAATGTACAGCATTGAGCTGTCTGCTGGGTTAAGCATAATTATTCTCCATACGACAGTGTCACCTCCATGCAACAGAAACTTGGTTGGCAGACTCTACAAGACAGACGAAATGACACTAAATTAATCATCTTTTTCAAAATTGTTCAAGATTTAGCGGCCGTGCCCTTACCATCATGTATCGAGCGACCCACCAGATTCACTCGTCATATGCACCCCCTCTCTTACAGACAGATCCATACTACTGCAAATTATTATAAGTTTTCATTTTTCCCAAGTGCTATTGTGCAGTGGAACAACCTCCCTGCCACTACAGTGTTACATCCTGATATTGAAGGGTTTAAGCAGTCCGTGCTTTCCCCTTCTGCCCCTTGAACTCCGAGAGACATGTTTGTATCAGTTTTTTAACTTTAAATCACTTTACCTTGCATGATAAATCTAACATACTTTTATCTTTCTCAGTTTTCACTTTTAACACTTTTATCTTGCACTAACTGCGCACCTGTCAATAATAGCCGCAAGGGGAGTTAGACAGAATAGATAGATAAATAGATAATTTAACAAATGTGTTATTCTGGTGACTAGATAAGAATTAAACTGCCATAATATTTGAGGTTTTAAAAACAGAACATCAAAATTAAATAGCACTGTGTATTTGAAAAGTTAACAATAATACTTGTCCATGAAAAAGTAAGCGAATATCATGTTTTAATAAATTAAAAATCTTGTGAAACAGTGAAATGGAGATTTTCATAAATGCCAGTGACTGCCATGAGGGAGGGCGCACCAAGCCATCGACGATGACATCAGCCATGGCCGAAGAAGATTATGATGATTAGTTTACTTTCTATGTGACTGTTAATTGTGTTAATAGTTACAACTAAAAAGGTTTACAAATTTAATCTTACCTTATACACTTTAAATTATTACTTGTATTGTGTCATCCTCAAAATAAGACTGCCTGTGTTTCATTTTATATATATTCTTAAATATTAAGGCGTTAAGTTAATATGATGACATGAATAGAATTTAAAAAGTTAAAAACGTTTGCCGTTATCAGGGCTCCAACCATTATATGTCATTACATGGATTTAACAGTTATTTCTGTTACCACTCGGCAATCCAGACTGTTATACAAAGTCTGCTTTTGATACTTTATTTATATAAGTGATGTACGTGTTGTTACACAATTTAAAGGAATTATCAGAAACTAGCTACTCTACACATTTTAACGGAATTAACAGAAACAAGCTATGCCAACATATTCAATAGTTTCGAGTGTGTAACACTCGTTTCGAGGGTGTAACACTATATAATTTTATCAATTTCAAATGATCATCATTCATAAAGTAAACTGTATTTCCATCATCAGTCTACGCCATATAGTGTCATTTTGACAATCTGTGAACAATGCCCTTCAAGGCTTTCCTTTCTTTAGCAAAATTTGCTTCGATATATATTATACAATCTTGTAACTTTTGCTATTTTATGATAATGGGTTTTAATGACGAAAATGATGAGGCCAAATATAAGAATATCTTGAATAGTGGTGATTTTTTGTGTAAATTAGTGTAAATAAGTACTGCATTTGTGCCTATTACATTTATTACAACATTTATTGCCAATAATGCAAAACTAATTGTTTTAATTAATAACGGATCCACAACTGATCACAGGGGAAAGATCACAGGGACTGGGCAAATACGCGAAACTTTCTGGTTTTGTAAAACAACAAAACATAATCAAAATATATTTATTTTGTGGTTTTTCTAACAATAGCGCAGACTTTTGCTGTTCGAGTTTTTGTTAACGCGTATTTTCTTCATTTTTACAAGACGACAGCGATTACACGGTTTATTGCTTTATTGATAACCGATACACTACAGGCACTATGTGGCTGGGAATGAGATTTTGACCCATTTTGCGCTGACGTCGTTTCCATAATGACTTTAACTTGTGATGACCGTTTTGCGTACTTTGTCAACACACTTCTTGAGATAAAACAATAGTTTAATTTTGAAGAATAACCTAAACCATGGTAATTAAGTTAAGGGAACAATACTTTTCCGTATTTTCTTATGGTTTTTATATGGTTTAAATTAACCTCAGCTTATACATTGAATCAATACAGCAGGGCACAGTTCGACATTTTTCATTTTTTGATAAACTACCTGCTTTTTTAAAGGTGAGTTTTTCTTACTTGTTGAGTTGTTTTTCTCCAACAAATTGCAAATTTGTTGGTAAACTGAATCTCTTCCATCAATCATGGTGTGTGTATGAGCCGTTGTGGCCTTGTGGGTGTCACAATGAAGATTTTAGACGATATTGCTATATCAAGTTTGTGTGTTTTACCCGAAAGTTGTCAAAATCCAAAACACTTCTGAATTTAACATTCGTTGTTGAACTTTTCTATAATGAAAGTAAAAAAAATATAAGCTTATATAAAATTTATAACAATTAAATAGAAATTAGAATACAAATTATTAAAAAAACAAAAATCATGAACGCGAAAATAGAGCTCTACATGGACTTTTCACTATTATAAATCATTACGAATTATCAACACGCAAGACCTTTCACACCTCTTACACACATTCATATAACCCGTGAAAAACACCGACCACAAGTGTAAAAGAGCCATTTAATGTGACAACCATATATTCAGATATTTAAAAAAGGACATAATTTTTATTATTAATACTTATAAACTGCTTATAAACTACTGATCATATTACATCCTTCATCTATTTCTATATATTTTTTGGAGGGTGCAAGTTGATTTAAAAAAGTGCGAGTTGACCAGAAATGCCGTGCGAGTTGACCAAAAAACGTGCGAGTTGACTACCGTGCGAGTTGACTTAGGTACGAGTTGACCGGCACCCACTTTATGTACTTTACGATAAAGTGAACTGAATAGGGTTGTATAATCAACATTCAAAGTTCCTTTGCAAAACATTGTGCAATCACACAATAGCATGTAAGCAATAACAATTGTATTCGAAGTGACTACACAATCAATGTGACAGCAATGTATTATGTTATTCATTCTATTTGATGATAATTATTAGAATAATTGTTTATGTTTCTTTTCTTGTCAGATGATCTAGTTGCTTATGTCCATATAAATGGCTGCATTCATGAACAATTCAAATATATTTAAATTCTTGTTTTAATCTGCAACTCTTCATTTATTTCACCCAAAAATACAGATTGAGCGAAAAGACATCGTGCGAACACCAAAAGATGTGCTCATTATTATCAGGTATGATATGACCATGTAAATAATTTAGAATTAATACCAAACTGAGCACCTTTGTACAGTTTTCAACCCATAACCTATAAGCGCATGCACATCTTCTATTCAGGAGGAATGCTGGATTGGAAGTAAAAGAAAACTTACAAACTGCATTTTTTACCTTATATGTGTTAAGCATTTAAACAGTTTTCCCGTGTAATAAAAAAAAGATTATATTATGCAAAGGATGTTTTGTTAAAAACAGAGAATTATGTATTAAAAGAAATATGTATTATGTTACAGGCAAACTAAGTCAGATACATGAAAATCTGTTTTATGATTAATGATGAAAAACTCACTCATAGTGATCTCACTTTAAAATTTTCTGTCCAGTATAATAAATAAATTGTATTGTATGCCTGGTATGTGTTCTAAAAATAAATTCACAAATACAGTTGTAGTTCATATTGACATCAAGATATGTGATGTAAACATGTAGTCATATTATGTATTATATTGTGAACATATATATTATTTTTACCGGTAAACAAAAATTAAGAAGTGTAACATTGAATCTATGATGATGCGTGTCATTAAATATGTCTTGCTGATTGCTATAATTTTGTTAAAGTTAAAAATCGTGTTTTTGAACCTATACATATGAAATGAGTGAATTTTGTTTTCTATCTACACTTATACTAAGTTTAATAATATATTAACTATTAATATATTGTTGATAACACATAGCATGTATATGCAATTGAAAATGTACTGTTTCCATAGCAACTGTAAAGTAACTAAATATAATTTGTCTTATTAATTTTATCAATTGTTGAATAAACTAGATACGCTAATTAAAAAAATATCTGGCAGTATAGATGCACAACACAAATTGTATCATGAGCCGTTATTTATTTTAGTTTCAAATTTGTAGCTATACAAACTGTTCAATTTCTGAATACACACCTATTTCAAGAAAATGTGCAAACATTTTTTTTAATTATAAACATATTTATGATGTTCTATATCTGTCTGGGGCATTTTTTTCTATTTTGCTGTTATGATTTTGTCTTAAATTCTTTAAAATTGTAATAAATATGAAAAAAGAACATTTTTGTTTCCATGGCAACCACGAGTATTTATGATTATAATACTACAATTAATTCTGTATTTTGTAATCAATTCTGTTCATCGACATATGCGAATAATGGAGTTATTATCAGCACGAACTGATCAACATAACATGTACTGATACTTATTGAATTAAGACGTCAGTTCATTCAAAATGGCGCTATTTGGCGTTTATGACATGACACATAAAAATGACATAACTTCGTCATTTTTAGCTCTACTGGCCAAAGGCAAGACGAGCTTATGGGATGGCGTGGTTTTTGTCCGTGCGTGCGTGTGTGCGTTAGACTTTGTCTTGTTTACGCGATAAAGTCCACAGTTTTCATCCGATTATTTTCAAACTTATTCAGTGTCTTGGTATTAATGAGGACTCGAACCCTATTGATTTTCAGGTCACTGGGTCAAAGGTCAAGGTCAAAGTGACTCGAAATAGTAAAATGGTTTCCGGATGATAACTCAAGAATGCTTACGCCTAGTATCATGAAACTTCATAGGTACATTCATCATGACTGGCAGATGACCCCTATTGATTTTCAGGTCACTAGGTCAAAGGTCAAGGTCACAGTGACTCGAAATAGTAAAATGGTTTCCGGATGATAACTCAAGAATGCTTAGGCCAAGGATCATGAAACTTCATAGGTACATTGATCATGACTGGCAGATGAACCCTATTGATTTTCAGGTCACTATGTCAAAGGTCAAGGTCACAGTGACTCGAAATAGTAAAATGGTTTCCGGATGATAACTCAAGAATGCTGATGCCTAGGATCATGAAACTTCATAGGTATATTGATCATGACTGGCAGATGACCCCTATTGATTTTCAGGTCACTAGATCAAAGGTCAAGGTCACATTGACTCGAAACAGTAAAAAGGTTTCCGGATGATAACTTAAGAATGCTGATGCCTAGGATCATGAAACTTTATAGGTATATTGATCATGACTGGCAGATGACCCGTATTGATTTTCAGGTCACTAGGTCAAAGGTCAAGGTCACATTGACGCGAAACAGTAAAATGGTTTCCGGATAATAAATCAAGAATGTTTATGCCTAGGATCATGAAACTTCATAGGTACATTCATCATGACTGGCAGATGACCCCTATTGATTTTCAGGTCACTAGGTCAAAGGTCAAGGTCACAGTGACTCGAAACAGTAAAATGGTTTCCGGATGATAACTCAAGAATGCTAACGCCTAGGATCATGAAACTTCATAGGTACATTCATCATGACTGGCAGATGACCCCTATTGATTTTCAGGTCACTAGGTCAAAGGTCAAGGCCACAGTGACTCGAAACAGTAAAATGGTTTCCGGATGATAACTCAAGAATGCTTATGCCTAGGATCATCAAATTTCATAGGTACATTGATCATGACTGGCAGATGACCCCTATTGATTTTCAGGTCACTATGTCAAAGGTCAAGGTTACAGTGACTCTAAAAAGTAATATGGTTCCTGGATGATAACTCAAGAATGCTTACATCTAGAATTATGAAACTTCATAGGTACATTGATCATGACTGGCAGATGACCCCGATTAATTTTCAGGTCAAAGGTCAAGGTCACAGTGACTCAAAACAGTAAATTTTTTCCTGATAATAACTCAAGAACAATTAGGCCTAGGATCATAAAACTTTATAGGTACATTTATCATGACTGGCAGATGACCCCTATTGATTTTCAGGTCACTAGGTCAAAGGTCAAGGTCACAGTGACCAAAAACGTATTCACACAATGGCTGCCACTACAAATGACAGCCTATATGGGGGGCATGCATGTTTTACAAACAGCCCTTGTTTAAAAAGAGCAATATCGAAGCACTAAGTCCAGAATGACTTCCCCTTGAATATGAGAAAATTTTGAAATCCCGCTTGTGTCGCAATTAATTCCACAGTTTTAATCCGATTATTTCCAAATTTGCACAGTCTTTATATCAATGAGGACCTGAACCCTATTGAATATAAGCAGTATCGGAGAAGTAAGTACACAATAATCTCCCCTTGAATTCGAGAAAATTCTCGTTGTTTACGCGTTAAAGTACACAGTTTTCATCTTATTTTTTCCAAACTTGCACAGTGTTCATAGCAGTAAAGCGATTCAGGCCCTCATGGGCCTCTTGTTAGGAATTGAATGCTCAAATTTCAGATTTTGATTTGTCAGATGCAGCACTTTCATAATATATGCCTAACTAAAAAAAAATCTTTTTTTGACCAGATGGGTAAAAATCTCGTTCCCAGTCACATATCTTAGGTGATTTTTCAAGCGGTTCCGTAGTGTAGAGGTTACACGCTCGCTTCACAAGTGAGAGGTCCAAGGTTCGAGCCCCAGTAGAATCAAATTATTTTATTTGTGTTCTATGTTAATTTTTTGTTTTGATGTAGACATTTTAGTTTAAATAAATATTGTTTTATTGTAGACATTTTTTTGTTTTTATTATGCCCATGAAATATATGTGTGAGAGGGTGGGGGAGGGGGTCGTAAACACATTAAAACTTTTACAGTTCATTTTTATTTAAAAAAAATGGATGCCGCGTGGTGACAACGTTAATTTAAATTTCTTACAACACTTAAATATCTTATAAAAAATACACGTGTTTTTATATCAACAAATAAATGCAAACAACACATCTATTATGCATGTATTTTTGTTGTTGTTTATGGTTGCCTATCATAGGCCCTAAGTACTATCCCTACCACATATAGAGCGCGAAGCGCGACACGTATTATTGATTGTAACAATGAGTTGTGATAAAGTCAGCAGCCGCTTATCAAGGAGGAGCTGTGTCCCAGCAACCTGTTTCCCTAGAGTCAAGCACTCCTCGGAGTTTTTTTTTAAGAACCACATATCGAGCGCGAAGCGCGACACGTATTACTATCCAGGTGGTATGGATCCTTTAGTATGGACTTCTTAGGTGACACTGTCAATGCGCATTTTGTGACACTTTTTCCGTTCCTTAATTAGCGCGAAGCGCGACACGTATTACTATCGAGTTGGTATGGACCCTTTGGAATGGACTTTTTTAGGTGACACTATCAATGCGCATTTTGTGAGATGAAGCAGATTTTTTAAAACCTACACAGTTCTGTTCCATTAATGAAAATTGCACACGGACGCCAGTAAAAAAAGGGAACCCATGTTAATAAAATGAACTATGGAATATTTTGGGGTTACAACACAAAATCATAGATAATGGTTATTTGTGGGTTATAACACAACATCATAGATAATGGTTATTTGGGCGTTATAACACAAAATCATAGATAATGGTTATACCAGTATCTTTTTCTATTTTGTTTTAAATAATCGGCCAATATATTAATATTTACAGTTGAAAAAAAATCGTTCCATGTAACTTCATTGAGTGCCTTTTAACTGAAATTCCCGACGCCCTTTGATGCTTTGCATCAATACTTATCTTGTTCCTTTTTGTATTTAATTCTGTTGTTGCCTAAAGAAAGCGCATTGTGTCAACATATCGCTGTTTTTCAATTTCAACCGGACCTGAATATTTGTCATGTAAAAAAGTTTCGATTAAGTTTATCAAAAGTATGCATTTTATCATATCGATTAAATATTGAGACAGGTAGATGGCTAGACCTGCGTATATTCCATTAGATCAAAGAAAGTGTATTTATTTGTTATAAACTCGAAAATGAGTTTAATTTTATTATTGAATGTAAATTATATACGGAACTGAGATCAAAATTATTTTTTTTAAATTAATTCAATTGTATTACAGACAAAGACAAAATTTGTACACATTTATCAAGCTATTTACATCAATTAATGGACTATTAATATAAAAAAAATGGACTGTTATATTTATCACCCTTCAGGTTCAATCACATTATACCATTGTACCATCAACTTCATGTATTCTGATGTGTTTTGTACCGCATATATCTTGTTTTTACTGTAATTGTATTTGTTATGTACCGCATACATAATGTTGTTGCTTACACATTATAAAGAGGGACCCAACGCGGACTTTATGGATTGTTTGCAATTTTTAAACTGTAAAAACATACTTGCTGTCAATTATACTTAAACACCTGTATTAATAAGGATTTTATATAATCTATGTTCTAATCTTATCTTCTGAATTTCAGTGTAGTAAGCCTCAAGACTGTTTATTGTTTCGTTAAGGATAGACAGTCTAACGGTAGCGTTATTAGACTACATTTAAATGGTTGCGATTATTTTATTTATTGGATATGATCATACATTTGTTTGCTTTACCACTGTCGATTGTATAGAATAGGTCGTCTAGAATAAGGCGTTAACATCAGTTTATTAACATGTCATGCTATAAAGTATAATATGATACATGTTCTGTATATTGTTTTACCCCTTAAGTATTATGGTACAGAATAAGTGACATTCCTTCATCTAGGTATTTCTATTAAGACTCTTTGAAATAACAGATACTTTAAGAAAACTATAAATCTGTGATTGCATTGAAATGTATATAAAATATATAATACAATAGAAATCCTAAACTGTCATTAAAATTATCAAATTGTTATACTCCACTTTCAATTGTTTGTCCATAGTACATTCTGAGGCTATTTTAGATTTTTATTTTGTTTCTATTTTTGTTGTCATATTTAAATTGTAAACGCAAATGCATGCTATATGTGTGTTCATATATTTCTATTTGTAAACACTGATGTAAAACTTTGTCCACTTGGGTTATTGGCCTTCTGGATAGAATTTGTAATAAACCATAAACCTTATAGGGTAAAGAAAATCTTTATTGTAAGTAAAATATATAATCATGTAAGTGAATAACTATTCATTGTCCTTATAAATGCATGTTTTCAAAACAAAACTGTTGGAATTATAAATATTTGTTTATGATTATTAAAAGTATTAGGAAATATAATTGTGATTTATGATAATTCATTTATTCAGGCGATGCTAGCATCACATATAACCGATAACGGGCCAACGGCGAACCGATATATAATCTTGCCGATATCGGGCCGAGCAAATGCCGATGGGCAAAACGATAACGGCCCGCTGTCGTTGCCGATATCGGGCCGATATAAGAACGAGATAGGACTGACGGCTGCCCGATATATGTTTGCTAGCTGGGATATGAGTTTTGATTATGTGGTTATAAATAAATCATTTCGCGTTTGCAACGCTTTATAATTTTCAGGTTTTGAAAAAAAACTTCAAAAGATACATTTAATTGATATGTTCGAGATTGGTAAATGTGCAGTATTACTATTTCCTTGCGAAAAAACATCATTACAACAAAAATTTGCAAGTCTAAAATATTATTTTCAATTTGTCAATTTACCAATCTGTGAAGAGGTCCCTTTAAGCTCACTTCTTGTCACGCGACAGTGACACATCCATGTTTTTTTTATGACGTGCAACCACGTGAAATTCAATACATGTATTTGCATTGTGTCGTCTGCAATCAATGTGTTAAATGGAGCACACTCTTATCTGCTGTTGTCACAAACCTCTTAAAAACAAAAATTATGCAATTTTTACACCCTATTTCATTTCAATGAGTTTAATCAAACGGAATTAACCGCCACTGAGATGTCAAGATATTAGAAAGTTTGGAATGTGTTGCTTATATTAATGCGTTTGTGACTAGCACAGGAAGGGTTCGTAAAATGGAATTATTTAGAAAAAAATGAAATAAAGATCTGCAGTGTATAGGTATGCTATACGTTTTAGTTATATATATATATGTATATATTGTTTTAATTTAAACCTATTTATACTAAGGCTCTTTTGCATCAAAAGCCTTAGGATTATTGAGACACTCTCTTGTCAGTCTTCTGGGTAGAACCAGTACTATGAGTACTCAGTTAATAGCTGGAACGGGCTCCTGGAGTAAAAATGGAGAGTCTAACCTCCTCATCATTAATAAAACACAAAACAAACGTTATAAGGCAGCACTAAGTACAGCAATGTAGAATCAAATCCTAAATCCGAACAGCTACTTTTTTCCGAACAAAATATAAATATCCGTTTTATTAATAAATCGTGATGGATGCTGGGATTATGAAATCGGTATAATAAAATCACTACTGCGCTCTTTCTTTTCTTCGATATGTTGATAGCGAGTCGCGTTTGATGTCGAAACACTTATAATTGAATAAATCCTGTCCATTTCGGTAAGTGAAATTATCAATCGGCTAGAGTTATTCACTATTTTGCTAAGGTCTTAAAACAGTACTTGTTTTTATTGTTTTAACGACATATCAATGTTAGTTATGTAGAAACACGTTTTATCGTGTGTGATATACTTCGACATGAAGTAGTGACCATATGCTTAAGAAATCGATTATGTTCGGAATTTCCATACCAAATTGAAGGACTGCTTCCAAATCCGAATAAAAATCTAGAGTGATCATTCTCCGTCATTTAATGAAGCCTAAACATTACCGCAGATCTAGATACAACTACAACAAAGCATCTATATATAGCTATATGTATATGTGCTTTTCCCAGTTACATTTGTTTATACTATGCTAGATCTATTTACATAGTTCAAAACTTGCTGTTATCATTCATTCATGAGCCAAACCAACATACACACACGACAAAAGTATAAATAATTTTGACTTTTAAAATGGAATAGAAATGTTGGCTTATTAAAACAAATTACTTTCGCTTTATCGCGATTTTCAGAAATTTACGTGTAAATGTTGCATGGCATCTATTTTTACATTCAGTTGGAAATGAAAAGAAAATATTTAAAAAATGTTCGTATTAGTGTACATCCAGTTAAGAGCTGTCTCGCTTCGACTAGAAGTGCTCATAATACCGAACAATATAAAAATAGGCTAAGGTGTTCGGAATGAATTCGGAGCATTTTCTCTAACGTTATAAAACCATGCTTCGGTTGTGCAATAACAAACCCAAAATTATTGCGCATTTTTCGGTGTAGCTGTCAACGATCACTTGTGTTACTTAAATGTAGGTAATTGTAGCGCAATGCTAATTGATTTCTTTATTGTATTCAGATTACAGGAATCGATCATGGCTATCCGTGAACGACATATGCTTTCAAGATTGCTTCTTCGATTTGGATTGTTTCACCTCACGATCAAACACTTTGTGGTATCAGCACACACATCATGTCCACAAAACTCATTTCGACCCTGTAACTGCGAGTGTTATGAAAATACGACGCACCTATTTATCATTGATTGTTAATCAAAGTCATTGAATGAGTTACCAACATTTGGTAACATTTCACTCATTGTCATCATAGAGCTTAATCTCGCAAACAACAATCTCTCGCGCTTAACTGCATCACCATTTGCAGAATTCCTGAATATGATGACATTGGATTTGAGTAACTCCTCTATATCAATGAACGGATCGAAAGGATCTGTAATCAATGCCTCAACATTTGCAGGACTCGATTCTCTAGAGGAGCTTGACGTTTAAAACAACCACAACCTGCCTTTCACAAATTTGACGGATCCAAACCTCTTCAATTACTTGACATCTCTGAAAATATTAAAAATGTATGGAACCACACATGTATTGAATGCAACAGGGGGCTATCCGAATAAGCTGTGGTCTAATGTGCCCAAACTGGACAAAATCTGGATAG
This sequence comes from Dreissena polymorpha, assembly GCF_020536995.1. NCBI lineage: Eukaryota > Metazoa > Mollusca > Bivalvia > Myida > Dreissenidae > Dreissena > Dreissena polymorpha. Next base: position 1,176,246 of record NC_068364.1, read on the forward strand.
ATGGACTACCGTTTGGAGTGTCTGGAGAAGAGTTTAAAGGAATGTCAAACTTGAAAAATATCCGCATTTCTGGCGAATAATAGATCCACTGTGGCTGGCTCATAAATATTGTCATATCGAACATATTAGCAATGAGATGCTTACAAATGTAGAACATGTCTCGAACCTTTCCATAGTTCATAGCAATGTCCATTCAATTTCCGAGCTGGCATTTAATGGCGTCAAAAATCTAAACGTTTTGGACCTTTCGTGTAATTTAGAATTAGGATTTGGCAACGCGTCAAGGGGTTTTGGTCACCTAAATAGCGGCCTAAAAATGCTCGCATTAAACAATATTGAAAGACGATATTATGTAATTATAAATGAAAGTTTCGCAAGGAGCCTGCACAATACATCTCTTACTCATCTATACATAGAAAGCAACAATATTTTCAGGTTTGATGAGAACGCTTTTATCAATTTACCAATTAGTTTAAAGAAGTTGTATGCTCGCAACAATAGATTTGATCTTGATTATTACCTTACGCGAATGAAAGACTTAACTAATTTGGAATTATTAGACCTCTCATTAAACAAACTTACGTTTTTCAACAATGACACAAACCATGAATTTTGTTCATCGGGTTTAACTGAAATACCAAGGAAAGGAAACAGTCGACTTTTCACGAACGAAATCAAAAATGCAGCTTTCCGCATATCAGGCTGCATTAATCAAGTTCAGATCGAGATACCCGCTGCTTTGCCACCTAAACTTGAAACACATGATGTTCATTCTAGTAACATGGGCTTAGCAGTATACGGATACATGTCTGAAAATAATTCATTATAACTGTTTATGCCTCAAACTCTTTATTGAACAGTTGGCCGAATCCTTTTCCCTATATCCCTTAAACATCTTGAATTGAGTTCCAATCTTTGTTCCGATGTTCATCTAGATATACTTAAAGGCCTTCCTTCTCTTGAGTTGCTAGACCTGTCTGGAAATTATCTTAGCTTTGCCATGACAAATTATGGTGATTTATTTGAAAACAATATGCAGCTAAAACATCTCGATATATGAAGAAATGAACTTAAGGCATTAAATAATACTCTTTTTAAAAATTCGATCAATATGACGTTCTTGAACCTGTCACAAAACAAACTTAAATCGTTCACCATTTATGCAGAGAACTTAACAAAACTTGAAGTGATAAATCTTTCACAAAATTGCTTTTTGACTTTAACGGATTTTAAACAGATTTTACACGTTATTAAAAACCATGTTGAAAACAGAAACGAAACTGTTGTTGATCTGAGAAACAATAATTTTCTATGTTCATGTAACGCTGATGACGTGGCATTAATGAAAAGCCTTGCTGAAGACGTCCGAAGTCAGCGGTATTTACTACAGTTCACATGCAATGAAAAAGAAGTAAACAATGAAACAAGTTTTGAATCATTCAAAAACAATTTTGATAACAAGTGTAGAATCCAAGGCTATACATCTCTGATTGTAGTCGGTGTGATAATGACCGTGAGTAGTTTGTTAACCATAACTGTCGCTAGGTTGGTGTATAAATTGCAATTGAAAATAAAATACTGGTTTTACGTTCGAAATAGCAAACGGCGTATGCGAAATGGATATACCGTCATTCAAAATTAAAATGATTGGTCGGTATAAATATCACGTATATTTGGCGTATTCTTACGAGGGACAGGAATTCATCGCGGACAATGTCTTACCCAAACTGAGTGAACTCGGGTACAAAGTGTTCAGTCAAGAAGACATTATTCCTGGTTTAAACCTTTGTAGTGTTATTAGAAAATCTATCCACGTAAGCAGATATGTTTTGTTTGTTGTAAGTTCAGGTTGCGAGGACTCTAATGAATGGTGTATTGTGGTCCATATGGCAAACGAAGAAGCAATCCAGAGAAGGAAACACATCACGTTGGTACTATTATATGATTATAACTGTGTGGATGGGATACCGGGTGCAGACAAGTTAATACACCAAGACTATTTCATGGAATTTCCTCGTCATGGCAGTGACCATGAGGTAACCGCGTTCTGGACTGACTTTGAACATAAACTGATTTCTATTGATAACTCTGCGATAGAAACATCAATGACTTGCCTAGCAACGAATACTGAACGCTTCTAAAGCAATTGTCTTCATGTGATTATGTTACAAATATGAGCCATCGCTTGGAATTTACAATACGTGTAAACATTTGCGACGCTGTTATCATATAGTGTCTAAACATGTTAGGGCCAATAGCGTGTGAAGTACTTCATTGGTGTATAATGCGTGACACGTGTAATGAGATCACCCCTTATATATTGGTCGACCATTAGCCGAAGAGGACCAATAACCTTAAACTTGTTAAATTGATTAAAATTCGATCGATCGTGGATAAAATGTGTTGCAGAAAAACATATAATAAAATATATTTATATTTCCAGTCGTATGTATATATAAATATAAATACTCGTATATACATTTAATATTTACATTTACCTGATCTTCAACGATTGTATATTCTTGTACATTATTGATTACTTGTGTGTGCTTAATATTGTTTGTTGCCTAAAACTTTATATATTTTTAATAAACGTCCCTAACACTATTTTTCAGTTAGAAAAGTAATTGTTTATCTTTCTTAATTAGTGTGCGAATAATTTAACAACACTTATCTGTTTAAAAGATCTCACACATTTATGGATATGTATAACGTTCCTTTTGATCGAAGGTATCAAGACTTACTCCGAGCAGCGATGCATACGACTTATTCAAAGCTGTTGGTACATGCTACAGTTAATATGCAAACATGTTATATGTGCCTCGGTCAAGGAAAACGGGATTTAATGCAACTTCATGAAATTTGACAGTACATAGTCTTAATTCGAATCAGGGTTATGTGCGTCCAAAAAGTAGGTGACGAGGTCAAATCCTAGAAATACATTGTAACCACTCCCGAAGCCTCGTTTATCCCACAGTCTTGACGAAACTTGGTCAGAATGTTAATCTTCACAATAAGTAAGCTGAGGCATATGCGTTTAAAAACTAAGTTACCTTATTGAATCATACAAAAGCCTTGTTACTACAATAGAGACCACATTTAAGACTCAATCTTGATGAAGCTTGGTCAAAACGTTAATTTTTGACAATTCTTAGGACGCGTCGCGTGTGTCCAAAACAGTAGACAATTGCCTCATTTACCTCAAACGTGGGTAAAAGCTGCATTGCCATCATGGCCATCTTGTTCAGTTATCTTGCATGGAAGATGATGGAAATATTTTTGGATGATTTTCATGAGTTATGATGTCATGAAGTTTTAAGTTCATGCATTTATTTGGTCTCTGGATTAAACCTAATAGCATTGAACAGTTGAAAAAAATAAATGTTAGATCATTTGTCAGATAAGTTGAGTTGACAACGTCAAATTACTTCCAAACGATTTAGTCATGACCTGCAACAACAACTGCGAATTACTGATGGAAATATCTCTTAAAAGACGGCGTTGATTTTAAGTGTTATTTTGTTGTTGTTTTTGTTGAAAACGATCGTCAATCAAATAGAAGAGTTATGACTACTGTTGCGGATGTATTTCTGTACAATTCTTGACCGAATTACATCCTCATAGATTTAAATTAGTGCGAATGGAGCTTACAATATCATTCGACAGCCTACACTGAGGTCGTAAACGCTTAACGAAGACTAGTATTTGTAGAAAAATCTTAAAGATAAACACGTTGTGTGTCACAAAGTTGATCATTCCAAATATTAATTAAACATTGATTAAACGACTCCACAAGTACTTATGTTTGATAGACCAACATAATACATCGGTATCAGGGCTCGAATTTAAGTTTTTTTTCTACTTGCAAAACATTGCGAGCAGCTTTAATACTAATTCGCAAAATTAAAAACATTCTCGCAAAATTTAGTTTTATATTAAGTTCTTTTTCCCACTTTTTCACTGTTTTCGTAGAAGGATTTAATTTCCGTTTTTTTTTAACTCAACGGTTAACTTTGCTTTATCTTCCGTATTGTTATTTCCGTCAGTGGGCAAAAATAAACTAGTTATTTTTTGCTTCGACGCCATGTCTGTTCAAGTTTAATGAACACGTGTGAATAATCGACTGTTTCACGTTCTGCGTACCAATACCATCCGCGTATCTGTACTATAAGTATACCATTCTACATACAAGGTGCGCGCTTTAGCATACAGGTATTCGGACGTTCTATAAATTGACCTACGGTTAAGCGTTCACGACGTCGAGCGCATTAAGCAATATTACTCTCTTTTTTTACTCTTACTTTACTCGCAAAATAATACTAGTGGCTTAAAACTTTACTCGCAATCGATATTTTTCACTCGCATTTTGCGAGTGTGCGAGTGTTAATTTCGAGCCCTGGGTATATGGTCTTATTTCTGTCACATTTGACTTGTTTCAAATCTTTATATAAATTTGAGGATGAATATTTTACATTTTTTACGTTTCTTTTAAGAGCTTGATACAGTTTGATTACTAGCAGTAAAACTAAATTATGCTCCGATGTTGACATTTCGACAATATTACCGTAAGGTATTCTAAGCACACGCTGATACCGACACGTTTATTCGTATAAGATGGAGAACCAAAATGTTTATATGTGTGGTAAGATCAAATAAACAGAAACAGATTGCCCAAATGCGTAAAATTTTAGACTTTGCTGCACAACAAAGATGGTCAACCAGTATTTTATATATACAAGGCAGAGCGTTTTCTATTTTGCCTAGTTTAGGTAATTGTAACAAATGCGAAAATTCCATCTATCCATTCGGGCTTACTGGCGAGAAATTTCTCCAACATATTATTTGCTATTTGCAAAGGTCAAAAGGTGAAAACCTGGGTTTGACAGCCAAGAAATCATCACTTTAAACTGGTATCATTCGTTTTACCTGATTATTTTGTTATGCTATTAGAATATTAAATACGGCTGGATTAATGAATCTAAAATTAGAGGAGAGAACTTGAGATAAAGAAATTGAAAGTGATAGGGTAATGTGTTGTCAAATTTATTGTTCACTTTAATTTGTGTGCAATATTAAATTTCATTTTATAATTTATTGCACAGTGTTGTATGTTTACACCGGTGTTTGGAACTACACTTGTTTTCGGACATAGGTTGGTGATACCGTCTACCAGTGTAATAAGTTTTTGTACCCCCAATATAAACTTTTAAAAACAATGCATCAAAGAAGCTTCATCAGTTTTTCTTAACTCTTTTTATGCTGAAATAAAAGTTTAATGAGAATAGTTAGTGAATGTTTGCTCATATGTCGGCTGCATTCTACTTATGGTCAACCATCATTTGATTTGTTGTCAAATCACTTCTAAAAATGTATTAACAGTTATCTCCCTGGTTGATTGCTAGAAAAAAGGTCTGCTTTACCAATATTTTATCAGAAAAAAAGTAAAGGTTTTTTGAACAAAATACCGTGTTTTTCTTTTAACATGTTAATTATATGTTATATTGGTAATTTTATAACAAAACTATTTTTACTTTAAAAAAACAACAGAATTGTAATCGTTTAGTAAAAAAAAGCCAAGAACAATTAACAGAGTGTTTCAAATCATTTACTATCGTATTTAATTTCCTCGTGCTTGACTTTGGTGGTGAAAAGGAGCTGAAAATAAAGAATTTCAAGACAATAAACATAAGCGATCTTTGAAGTCCATTTATGGGAATGAAGTTTAAACCAGTAATCTTAGTACCTTGCCCATGTTTGGAATATATAGCGTCATCTGGCATGCAAACGTACTAGTGATGTCACTATTTTACTTATGAATGCAAGCCTTTTCACAGGATTTGTTTTTCAGGAATAGCAGAAAAACGCAAAAAGGTTGGTGATGTGGAAGGGGGCGCCCCCTTAAGCGTGTCGATTAAAAAAAACTGTGTATTTATACTAATTTAAAATCTATACTACTTCAGAGATGTAAACCCAACAAGTTTCTTTCAAATTCTTTATTTTTCTTCGTTTTATTTCCTAAAATACTTATACACTACGGATTCGTAACAATGCGGATTTTAGGATCAACGGATCCGGATAAAACTTGTCGGGTCATTCATATAATAATATAGTCAGCATATTTTCTGAAAACATACTACATGTATTCCCATACCTTTTTACTATTGCAACAAGTGTACATAGTTATGTTGATCATTATCAAATAGTAGCAGGGTTGACACTTGATTGTTTGTCTTCATAAAAGGTATCAAGACGTTATTTGGTGCTTTACGACTCTAAAAGAGAAACAACTTGTTTTTGACATTAGTAGAGTTGTGAGACAAACGGAGAAATTAAAAAATCTATTTACTGTTTAATTCAATTATTTTTTATGATATATGTAGACGTTACTTACCCTTATAGAGTTAACTTTCAAATGAAAATTATGTACGAAAGAACTACATATCAAGACTTGTTTTACAATTAAAAAGGTTATGGTCATTTTGAGACGCTCGACCGTTTCATATGGTTTACTCCATGATTATAATTTAGGTTCACTGACACACTAGTTTGTTAAATCCCCCATACACGATCAAAATGGTGGAAGGATCTTAGCTTAATTAACCAGAAAGCAAACTTTTAAAGCTACGCCAATCTGTTGTTTATCCGAATGTTTACAGTCAATAAATAATATTATGCAACAATTTGCTGATGTTATCCATAAAAATATAAACTCATGATTGGTAATCTTCATTATACATTGATTGAAAATATTACTGTCTACTAGTCAGCGACGGGTTACACAAACCTGACAATATATAATACAGAAGGACATAACTGGGGAAAAAATCAGTAAATCTGACTGATATTTGCAGATCATTGATTTTCTGAATGCAAGAATATTCCTGAGATATATTCGAGAGATACGGTTCAATCGTTTATACTCATCGGCCTGATATTTCGTGGGTTTTCAGAAATGACTTTCATGGACACTTAATGCGGACGGCACATACAACACATCACATCGTCCATCCCATAGCCGCTGCTTCTCTCTCGGCTAACTCTTAGGGGTCATTACGTCTGCATTAGACCACATATATCTGCATAACATGCCAACATACAATTAGGAGCATTCAATGGCTCCCTGGCCTATCACCTCTGAAATTACCCCGACATTATTGATATCACGGACATCGGTCTTTTCCAAGTCCAAGGCTTCCTCCGCATGCCCTATTGATCAACGGGCACATCGGCGTGGAAACTTCCCTTCTTCTATATAGCCTCTAATTTGCACATCTGGGACCGATCCCAATGGCGGGGATTATATGTTCGTTGCCTCTCAGGCTTACTCCAGACAGGCGCTTTATAGCCGACGCTGCGGCCAGTGCTCAGTGCAAATTGATACTCGTTGGCCCTTTGCTGCCGGCTGGCTCAAGGGACACCCGTGCTCTACAGCTTCTCCAGCTCTGACTTTCCGATGCCCGAGGAGTCCAAACCTCCAGCGGCTCTTTGACTCGCCTTTCTGCCTGCTCTTTTAGCAGCCTCATTATCCTCGACTTTTATGACTTTGCTATCCCCCCCACCGGCCCGTGTGTCCGAGGGAGCCGGACTGGTAGCGGACGACGATCCGCTATCTTGACTGAGTCCCGGTCATGCACCTCTCTCCGGCTGGCTGCCTCCATCGACTTGACTGTCACCCGCTGTATGCGAAATGCATATTCAAATGCCCGCTATACAGCGTATACAGAGTAGCATCGGACCAGACTGCGCGATCGTTAGACCTACGCTGGCCGCATATGGCATAAGGACCATGTTTGCAGGACGCGGCTCATTTAGAGGTCAGTATCATCCTTGATCGGGTCCATGAATCAGCAACCGCCCAATGTTCGTGATATCAAGCTTTGGGTTACAGGCATTGACACGTCGATGCAGTGTTCTGTTGTCGGTTTGATTAAAGATCGAGTGCATGTGTATGTAGCTCCAACTGATGTCTATGTCCATCATTGTCATTGCAGATGCCACACTTATTTTTAATTTGCAGGGTTTGAGCCTAGGGAAGGGAAGACTACAAAATGCTATGAATGTCGAAGATGCAGTTCCGTTGGTGCTGCAAACAGTGCCAAAAGTCGTCCGTCACCCAGGGGTGAGCATGTGCGTTGATGCATTTCGCATACAGCGGGTGGCAGTCATGTCGATGGAAGCAGCCAGCCGGCAGAGAGGAGCATGATCGGGACAAAGCAGTGATCGCGGATCATCGTCAGCTACCAGTCCGGCTCCCTCGGACCAATGGGCTGGGGGACAAAGCCGTAAACGTCGAGGATAATGAGGCGGCTGAAAGAGCAGACAGAAAGGCGTTTCAAAAAGCCGCTGGAGGTTTGTACTCCTCGTATTTCGGAAAGTCAGAGCTGGAGAGGCTGTAGAGCGCCAGCCGACAGCGAATGGCCCACGAGCATCATTTTGTCCTGAGCACTGGCCGTAGCGTCGGCTATAGAGCGCCTGGCAGGCCTCATACTAATAATGTCGGGTTAATTCCAGAAGGGAGGGGCCATGGTGGCCATATATTCCTCCTAATTGTATGTTGGAATAAGTTATTTAAATATACCGGTATTTGGCATGTTATGTAGATAAGTAGATAGTTGTGGTCTACTGCAAACGGTATGACCACTGAGAGTCAGCCGTGAGAGAAGCAGCGGCTAGGGGGTGGACAATGTGATGTGTCGTATGAGCCGTCCGCAGTAATCGTAAATGCGCTTCTGATGCAGCTAGCGTAGAGACGCTTCTTAACGAAGCATAGGGGCGCTGTTGCAAGTAGCGTAGAGACACTGCTGTTGCATTAAGCTTAGAGACTCCGCTGCAAGTAATATAGAGACGCTGGGGCTGCAGTAAACGTAGAGACGCTGCTGCCTCAGAAAGCATAGAGACGCTGCTGTCGCAGTAAAAGTAGAGACGCTGCTGTCGCAGTAAAAGTAGAGACGCTGCAGCCGAATTAAGAATAAAGACGCTGCTGAAGCAGTAAGAGTAGAGACGCTGCTGCCGCAGTAAGAGTAGAGACGATGCTGCCATAGTAAGAGTAGAGACGCTGCTGCCGCAGTAAGTGTAGAGACGCTACTGCAGCAGTAAGTGTAGAGAAGCTTCTGTCGCATTAAGTGTAGAGACGCTGCTGTCGCAGTAGGCGTAGACAAGCTGCTGCCGCAGTTTGCGTAGAGACGCTGCTGCAGCATTAAGCGTAGGGGTGCTGCTTCAAATAGCGTAGAGACGCTGCTGTCGCAGTTAGCGTAGAGACGCTGCTGTCGCAGTGTGAGTAGAGACGCTGCTGCAGCAGTAAGAGTAGAGACGCTGCTGCAGCAGTAAGTGTAGAGACGCTGCTGTCGCAGTTGACGTAGAGACGCTGCTGCCGCAGTAAGTGTAGAGACGCTGCTGTCGCATTAAGAGTACACACGCTGCTGCCGCAGTAAGCGTAGAGACGCTCCTGCCACTGTAAGCGTAGAGAAGCTGCTGCCGCAGTAAGCGTAGAGAAGCTGCTGCCGCAGTAAGCGTAGAGACGCTCCTGCCGCAGTAAGCGTAGAGACGCTGCTGTCGCAGTAAGCGTAGAGACGCTCCTGCCGCAGTTAACGTAGAGACGCTCCTGCCGCAGTAAGCAAAGTGAAGCTGCTGCCGCAGTAAGCATAGAGACGCTCCTGCCGCAGTAAGCGAAGAGAATCTGCTGCCGCTGTTAACGTAGAGACGCTCCTGCCGCAGTAAGCGTGGAGAAGCTGCTGCCGCAGTAAGCGTTGAGACGCTGCTGCCACAGTAAGCGTAGAGACGCTGCTGTCGCAGTAAGCGTAGAGACGCTGCTGCCGCAGTGTGAGTAGAGACGCTGCTGCCGCATTAAGCGTAGGGGCGCTGCAGTAATTAGCGTAGAGACGGTGCTGCCGCAGTTAGCGTAGAGACGCTGCTGCAGCAGTGTGAGTAGAGACGCTGCTGCCGCAGTTTGCGTAGAGACGGTGCTGCCGAATTAAGCGTAGGGGCGCTGCTCCATGAAGAGTAGGTAAGGTGACTTATAACCCCGCTTGTTATATTTCCTATTTATACACCAATATATGGTTAAATTCATTGATGGCCTTAAAGCTTCAGTTAATATTTTTATTGTTAAAATCTTTGCGACCATAAAAGAATGTTTTGTAAGATATTTTTGTCGATATTCATTTGAACATTTTGTAGTGTAGGTCTTCTTTTTTGGCGGTAAACTGACCTTTCGATGTAATATCTCTCGATGTATGACACATTTTATCATATGATGCTTGTTTGTGAAAATAAATTTAGAAGATTATAAAGAGTTCAGTAGAGACGAATTTGAACAGGTAAACACGATTTAAAAATTCTATACACTAAGGTGACAAATCCGATCGTTTTAGTGTTATTTATCCTAGAACTTAGTTAATAACGATTAAACGAGCATCCTCCTTTGCAGACCACTTTTAACCTTCAAACTTTGTGGAGTGCAATGGTATAATAACTGTGTGGGTGCGGCGCTATTTATAAATTTATATGATAAAATCCCCAAAAACATAGCATACAAAATGAGTTTTTTGTGAGATGATGTGTCATAGCCATGAATCTGACATGACGTGTATCCACATTACATAATACCAGCTAAAAGTGAAACAGATTGTATTCTGAAATTTGACACTTTTGCCATGGCGTCGCGCGGGGCGGATTGTTGTTGGGATTTTGGCAATTTCGAGATATATATATTTCAGTATTTTTATATATATAATGAAACGTTTGTCCATCTTACATACATGGTCTTTACCGAAATATTCATCAATATCTCTCATCAGTCTGTCAATTTTCAAATAAATACTTATATTGTGTCGCGTTAATAATATATTTATATATTTATATATATATATATATATATATATATATATATATATATATATATATATATATATATATATATATATTTCAGTGCTACAGTGTTATTATATATAATATATTCTAACAGATGCTTCTATTTTTGATAAAATATAAGATTTACAAGTGTAGACCAGCTAATCATTCTGAAATAAATTATTTAAATCCATGTTATGAAACCAGTATACCGTCTGCATTTGCCTTGTTCGTTCATATCGTCTGCATTTTTCAAGGCCATCTATATCGTTTGCTTATGCATTTTAGCGAGAGTGCGCATGCGCCTGTTATATGCTGGTATATAATCTGGGATTCCGTGATAATAAAAATAAGTGTAACACTTAGGATTTTTTTGAGGTTTCAAAATCACAAGACGATGACAAATCAGTTTTTTTATTATGACGAGCAACCACGTGAAATTCTATATTTGTATTAATGCATTCATTGTGTTAAGTGGAGTGCATTTGAATCTGCTGATGTCCTGCACCATCAAACGGAATGAACAGCCAGTTATCAAGATGCTGGATAGTTCTAAAGATGTTGATTATATAAATGCGTTTGTGACTAGCACAGGAAGGGTTCGTAAAATGGAACTATTTTGAGAAAACATGAAATAAAGATCTTCAGTGTATAGGTATGTTATAAGTTTTACTTATTGAGTCGTGCTCTGTGAATAAGGGGTTTAATGCATGTGCACAAAGTGTCGTCCCAGATTAGCCTGTGCAGTCCGCACAGATTAATCAGGGAAGACACTTGCCGCTTTTATGATATTTTTCGTTTCATGAGTCTCTTCTTGGAAAAAATCAAGTTTAGGCGAAAAGCGTCGTCCCTGATTAGGTTGTACGGACTGCAAGGCTAATCTGGGACGACACTTTACGCACATGCATTAAACCCCCTTTTCACTGAGCACGGCTCATATAGTTTGTGTTAATTTAAACCTATTTATACTCAGACTCTTTTGCATCCAAAGCCTTCGGATTATTGAGACTCTCTTGTCCGCCTTCTGGGTAGAACCAGTACTAGGAGTACTCAGTTAAAGCTGGAACGGGCTCCTGGAGTAAAAATGGAAATTTGAACTCGCTCATCATTATATCCTCTACTGCTGAAAGACAACAAAACACAAAACAAACGTAATAAGGCAGCACGAAGTAAAGCAATGTAGAGTCAATTCCTAAATCCGAACAGCTTCTTTTTCCGAACAAAATTGTAAAATCCGTTTTATAAATAAATCGTAATGGATGCTGGGATTATGACATCGGTATAATGACATCACTACTGCGCTCTTTCTATTTTCGATATTTTGATTGCGAGACACGTTTGATAGTCCAAACACTTATAATTGAATAACTCCTGTCAATTTCGGTAAGTGAAATTATCAATCGGCTAGGTTTACTCACTATTTTGCTAAGGTCTTAAAACAGTATGTGTTTTTATTGTTTTAACGACATATCGATATAAGTTATGTAAAAACATGTTTGAATCGTGTGTGATATACTTCGACAAGTTTAGTGACAATATGCTAAAGAAATCGATACTTTTCATAATTTCCATACCAAACTAAAGGACTGCTTCCAAATCCGCATACACATCTAGAGTGACCATTCTCCGTCATTTATTGAAGCCTAAACATTACCACAGATCTAGATACAACTATAACATAGCATCTATATATAGCTATATGGCTATGTGCTTTTCCCAGTTATATTTGTTTATCCTATGCTAGATCTATTTACATAGCTCAACACTTGCGTTTATCATTCAGTCATGAGCCAAACCAACATACACAGACGACAAAAGTAAAAATAATGTTGACTATTAAAATAAAAACATATGTTGGCTTATTAAAAATTGACATTCACTATCCCGCGATTTTCAGAAAATTTCTTGTAAATGTTGCATGAAATTTATTTTCAGTTCAGTTGGAAGTGAAAAGTAAATATTGACAAAAATGTTCACATTAGTATACATCTAGTTTGGAGCTGTCTCTCTTGGACTAGTAGTGCTCATAATACCGAACAATATAAAAATAGGCTAAGGTGTTCGGAATGAATTCGGAGCATCGTCTCTAACGTTATTAAAACATGTTTCGGTTGTGCAATTATGAACCTAAAATTCTTGCGCAGTTTTCGGTGAAGCTGTCAACGACCACTTTTGTTACTTCAATGTAGGTAATTGTAGCGCAATGCTAAGTTATTTTTTTATTGTATTCAGATTACAGGAATCGATCATGGCTATCCGTGAACAACATACGCTTTCAAGATTGCTTCTTCGATTTGGATTGTTTCACCTCACGGTCAAACACTTTGTAGCATCAGGACAAATGTCATGTGGACCCTGTAAATGCGAGCTTTATGCGAACACGGGCCTATTTATCGTTGATTGTTCATCAAAGTCATTGAATGAGGTACCAACATTTGATAACGTTTCACTCATCATAAAACTTAATCTCGCCAACAACAATCTTTCGCGCTTAACCGCGATTTCTGAATCACCTTTTGCAGGATTCGACAATTTGACGACATTGGATTTGAGTAACTCATCTTTATCAATAAACGGATCGAAAGAATCTGTAATCAATGCTATGACATTCGCCGGTCTCGATTCTGTAGAGGAGCTTGACGTTTCAAACAACCACAACCTGCCTTTTACAAATTTGACTGATTCAGACCTCTTCAAGAACTTGACATCTCTGAAAATATTAAGAATGTATGGGACCACTCATGTAGGTTATGCACAAGAGGGCTATCCGAATAAGCTGTGGTCTAATGTACCCACACTGGAAGAAATCTGGATAGATGGTCTACCATTTGCAGTGTTTGGAGAAGAGTTTAAACGAATGCCAAACTTGAAAACTATCCGCATTACTGGCAATTTAATAGATCCACCGTGGCGGGTTTATGACTATTGTAATATCGTTCATATTAACAATGAGATGCTTAAAAATTTGGAACATGTCTCGAACCTTTCTATAGTTCATTGCAATGTTCATTCAATCTCCGATCTGGCATTTGATGGCGTCAAACATCTAAACGTTTTGGACCTTTCATGTAATTTAGAATTAGGCTTTGTCAACGCGTCAATGGGTTTTGGTCAACAAAATAGCGGCCTAAAAAAGCTCGTATTAAACAATATTAATAGACAATATTATGTAACTATTAATGAGAGTTTCGCAAAGAGCCTGCAAAATACAAATCTCACTCATCTATACATAGAAGGCAACAATATTTTCCGGTTTCACGAGAACGCTTTTATCAACTTACCAATAAGTTTTAAGAAATTGTATGCTGGCAACAATAGATTGGATCTTGATTATTACCTTATGCATCTAAAAGACTTAACAAATTTGGAATTATTAGACATATCGTTAAACAAACTAACGTTCTATGACAATAACGCAAACCATGATTTAATAGACACGTGTTTATCGGATTTAACTGAAAAACCCAAGAAATTCAAGAGTCGCATTTTTTCCACTCACAAAATCACATCTGCATCTTTTATTATATCTGGCTGCATTAATCAAGTTCAGGTTGAGATATCCGCTGCTTTGCCACCTAAACTTGAAACACTTGATGTTCATTCTAGTAACATGGGTCTAGCCCTATACGGATACATGCCTCAGAATAATTCTTTAATAACTGTTTATGCCTCAAACGCTTTATTAAATAGTTGGCCGAATCCATTTCCTGAGTCTATATCCCTGACACATCTTGACTTGAGTTCCAATCTTTGTCTTGACGTTCATCGAGCTGTATTTGCGGATCTGCGTTCTCTCCAGTTTCTAGATCTGTCTGGAAATTATCTTAGCTTTGCAATGACAAATTATGGTGATTTATTTGAAAACAATATACAGCTTAAACATCTGGATATATCAAGAAATGAACTTAAGGTATTAAATAATACTCTTTTTAAAAATCAGATCGACATGATATACTTGAACTTGTCACAAAACAAACTTAAATCCTTCAGCATTTATGCAGGTAATTTAACAAAACTCAAAGTGCTAAATATTTCACAAAATTGCATTTTAACACTTACGGAATTTAAACAGATTTTACAAGTTATTGGGAACAATGTTGAAAACAGAAACAAAACTTTCGTTGACCTGAGAAACAATGATTTTCTATGTCCATGTAACGCTGATGACGTGGCATTCATGAAAAGCGTGGCTGAAGACGTTCGAAGTCAGCGGTATTTACTACAGTTTACATGCAATGAAACAGAAGTCAATAATGAAACAGATTTTGAATCATTCAAACACTTTTTTGATAACAAATGTAGAACCTATACAGTTCATATTATAGTTGGTGTGGTGGCTGGGATTATTTTGTTAAACATAATTGTCGCTACGTTGGTGTATAGATTTCGATGGAAAATAAAATACTGGTTTTACGTTCGAAATAGCAAACGGCGTTTGCGAAATGGATATTCAGTCATTCATGATTCCAATAATAGGTCGTATAAATATCACGTATATGTGGCGTATTCGTACGAGGTACAGGAATTCATTGAGGACACTGTCTTACCCAAACTGAGTGAACTCGGGTACAAAGTGTTCAGTCAAGAAGACATTATTCCCGGTTTGAACCTCTGTAGTGTTATTGGAAACGCTATCCACGTCAGCAGATGTGTTTTATTTGTTGTTAGTTCAGATTGCGATGACTCAAATGAATGGAGTATTGCGGTCCATATGGCAAACGAAGAAGCAATCCAGAGAAGGAAACCCATCACGTTGGCACTTTTATATGATGGTCACAGTGTAGATGGTATACCAGGTGCAGAACAATTAATACACCAAGACTACTTCATAGATTTTCCTCGGAATGGCAGTGAACATGAGATCACCGCGTTCTGGGCAGACTTTGAACATAAACTGATAACTATTCATAACACTGCGTTAGAAACATCAATAACTTGCCTAGCAAGGAATAATGAACGCTCTTGAGGCAAGTATGTCCTTGTTATTATGTTACAAATGAGAATTTGTATTACTGGTACCATGCCGTGTAGGGGCAAAAAGCGTGTAAACTACTTCCTTGTTTGACAATGCGTGACACGTGCAATGAGATCACTACTTAATTTTCTTATCGAGGACCAATTGCCGAAAGGAAACGATAACCGAAACAATCATTAATACTCGATCAATCATATAAAATTATCATAGAATGTTTTGCACAAAAACATTTCCGCGAATACCGTATATTTTCCATTTGTTACTAATAAGCATTATTACAAACTTAAAGTGTTAAGCAAACAAGTAGCTTTGGTAACACGCATACCATCAAACTTGGCTGGGTTTCGTTAACGAGTGACATCCGCACAAATTTAACATGTGGGAGGCCTGCTGTGGGTCCAACATTTCTTTGTAATTTATGAAACCGACAACGCAAAATTATTTCCCATAATTATAAGTTATTTTCAAACCAAGTAGTGTGTTCAAATCCGCTGTTTTAACCTATTATACTTCAACTGAAATTATATGAAAAATGGTCGAAGACAAACATTCTTTTGAATGATAGATGGATACTCGTTTGCATAAGTTAAACCTATCAAAATAATTTTTTGTATTTAATTTGCATTCAGTTTATTTAAAACATTTTCAATTATAAAATCTTACACTATCTCGGAAATATCACATTAAAATCTCGTCTTCGGTTATTGGTGCTCCATTCGACAATAATTGCTACCTCCATGTCGGGCCTCTATGAAATATCAACTAAGCGTAACAATATCCGGGAAGTTAATGAAATCGAAAGAAGAAGTACTAATGCTGATGCAACTGCAGCATTGTAAACATTCGTATTAAGAATGGCATTCCGTAATTGGCCCTCGACAAGTATGGTTTATTTTCGCTACCAGTACTCCTTTAATAGAATGAATAATGTGTATAATATTAACAATATATATACATATAATGTCAATTGGGATCTGATCTTCGATGGTTAACTATTCTCCAGTATTGAACGCTTTTAAAAAACAATATATTAACAATATTTTGAATAAAACTATGATAACATAATTTTCGACTGACAATATAAAACAAATCATTTTTAAAGTGTTAAATTGGGAATCGAATTAAATTACCCAAAATTGTACCTCGGTAAACGTTGTTTAATGTCTAACTAAAGTAAACAATTTACATGTATCTTTACTGCATTCGACAAATATAGAAGCCTAAGTTTTGGTTTGTAAACTTTTGTTGTATATGCATGTACATTATTGATCACTTTTGTATATTCAATGTTTTGTTTTGCGTTTATTTCTACCAATTGCGTTATATTTTCTGTATTTTTAATAAACGTCCCTAACAGTATTGTTTAGTTCGATAAGTAACGGTTATATGTTTCATTATTATCTAAGAAAAAAACACCACATATATTAAAAAGACCACACCAATTTATTTATATGTATAACATTCCCTTCCATCTCGAAACCAGACAAGAATCAACCCACAAAGAGTTCATAAATAAATTGAATCACGAGTTATTCAATACAGTGATGAATCACGACATTTTCAATGCAATGATACAAGCTGAAGTAAACATGCAAACATGCTATATGTGTCTCGCTCTGATAAAACGGGTTTAATGCAAGTGCGTAAATTGTCAGTAATGTGACTCTTTCCGCCTCAACTGCATTTTCTTTGAGAGAAGACTTCATTTAAACCGAAAATACCATACAGCGAAAAGTTTCGTCCCTGATCAGATCGTGCGGACTGCAAAGGCTAATCTAGGACTATTTTTTACGCACATGTCTTAAGCCCGTTTCCACAGAGCGAGGATCTGAAATTCTGTATTGTGGGGAACTCATTTAAAACAGTATTTAATAGTCAATGGACTACATGCATATTGTCTTTACAAACATATGTAAATATATAAGTATTTTATATTGCACGAAAGTAGTTAAGTTGCATATAGTGGTGGTATTATATTTCTGTCCGTTTGTCGCGCTCTTTGTTAGGTGAGTGTAGCTCGATGATGTTAAAGGGACTTGTTCGCAGATTGTCGAAAAGGCCATTTTGAACATTGTGTTACAGATTGAAAAAAAAAACACTGTACATCAGGAAGCGAAATAACACTAATGAGTAAACTTGTACTGGAATCAATGTTTAAAATGTATCATCAGTAGAAATTGATAAAGTTTCAAAGCGTTACAAACGCAAAACGAATGTATATTTCGGAGTGCTTCTTTTGTTTTCGTTCGATTTTGAGAAAGTACGTGGATTCGTTATGAAAAGTATAAATTGCTTAACATACTGGTTCAGGCGTTAGATATTTAATCTAATAGTCAGTGGTTCGAGCCCAGGTTGGGGTTAAACGATGTTGTTGTTGGTGTTTTTTTCGTTTTTCATTTTTCTTTTTTTAATTATATTGCTGTATTACACTGGAGCTCTCTATTACCGATGGTTACATTTATCAATTTAAAGCATTAAGTCACGAACTTCAAGAAATGCTGAAATCGGATTCAAATGAGACTTCACAATACATATCATGCTATACTGCTCTAAGAGGAAGTGCAGAGTATTAAGATACTTCCTCAATATTGTATTCTTATTCGTGGCTGATTGTTATGTCACATTACCAACGTAACGCAATTTGGTGTTGATCAGACAGCAAACGCACTCAGGCGGTCAACACTGAAGTTAAGTTAACATCTAAGTGCAAATGTACCTGTAACATATTGGGTTGCGTACAGAAATGTGCGTGATCAGTTTTTTTTCGGTTGTTGAAACACGCATTTCACACTATTCAAATTGTTAACATATTGTTCACGTCCTACATTTCACACGGTAGATTCGTTGGTTGTGGAGGACGACAAATTACTCGGCTGTTTGTAGCAACCTGAAAATCATTGGTAAAACATATGATTAAAAATAATGAGGTTGATGTTATTCATATTGTTGTTGTTATTGATGATGATGATGATGATGATGATGATGATGGTGATGATGGTAATGATGATGATGATGATGATGATGATGATGATGATGATGATGATGATGATGATGATGATGATGATGATGATGATGATGATGATGATGATGATGATGATGATATGATGATGATGATGATGATGATGATGATGATGATGATGATGATGATGATGATGATGATGATGATGATGATGATGATGATGATGATGATGATGATGATGATGATGATGATGATGATGATGATGATGATGATGATGATGATGATGATGATGATAA
This sequence comes from Dreissena polymorpha, assembly GCF_020536995.1. Lineage (NCBI taxonomy): Eukaryota > Metazoa > Mollusca > Bivalvia > Myida > Dreissenidae > Dreissena > Dreissena polymorpha. Next base: position 1,195,324 of record NC_068364.1, read on the forward strand.
TGATGATGATAATATTGATGATGATTTAACGCATATGATCATGAATAGTCACCTTGAAGACAATTCAGATTCGCTAAATTAGTAGTCGAGTTGGAGACGATACTATTGCGGACGTGCACCATTGACGTTCGGCGGTTTCCGGTCCCTTCGGCCATGCCCGGAAACGCGGACACGCGCTCTTGTATCTCGTAAAGCTTCTGACTGATGTCCTTCCCGATCAGTTGGTTGAAGATGTGCTCCAGCGTGCGGTCACGTGACAGGTATTTTAAAAGGCGAGCTTGAGGTAAGACGAATAGAAGGCAGTCCTCGGACGCGCGTATATTTACCTAAAAATGTAAGAGTTCCAAATTTGAAACTGTAGCAACTGAACATAGTAAACCAAAGATTTGTAACACAAATGTACAACTCTCGAAAACTTGTCAAAAGTTTTTAAACGGAAACAATTCACATTCACATCCTGCATTCTCAGAGAAATCGACGTTGGTTTTATCAAAATCAATGCACCTGTATAAACACTCGGCAAGCGTCACGAATTTAATCTTTTTTTTAATACAATGTTTAACAATTATGTAATGTATTACGTTTTAGCTCGTTAATAGGATTGAGCTGTTTGTTACATGCCATTACTGTAATAACTCTGAACTCGTTGGTGGGTAACTCACAACTGACTTTATTCATAGATTCACACAGATATAAACCTCACTCCAATTTACTAATGACTGCATGCTTTAACAAGACAATACAAGTTGTGTCCTTTACATTACAATACATGACATCCCCTTTTCTTTCTTTTTTTAAATTAAAAATACATGATACATCAACTACCTTATCGTTACATATGCGAATAGTTATATGAAAGAAAGAAAATAACATAAGCTGTCGTAACACATTATTAACTCTCTCTTTATAAAATCATAGTGGGAATTTTTCATTTAAACCTCTGAGTTTTAAATTGTTATTGAAAACAGAACATTCCATATGAACAAAATTCACTTTACTTAATGAAGAACTTCTTTAAAATTAAATATTGAATTGAAATTCATAAAATCAAATTAACAATAAAACAACATGTAAGACAAAATTATTCACTAAAATACATGTTCGCAAAGTTTCCACAAAATTGTCGCTGTTATCTCAGATTCAGGCTTTGTGCAGGGCAAAATATGTTTTTATTAAGGATGGCAACGGATACCGATTTTGGTATTCGAATATTCGGTCATCCTTTCGAACGAATATTCGGATATTCGGTCAACATCTTTTGGAAAAAAATCAACAAAATCAACTTTGTTTACCGTACCATTACTCTATGACTTCTACTTTCGTTTTTACCGGAAGTGACTAAATATTGACACAGCGTTGCCGTCGCTAATTGTAAGTTGATTTTGTTGATTATTTTTATTAGATTATGATAAAATATTCGTGAATATTTGTTTAAAAGCTTGATCGAACAAAGGAATTGGACTGTTTCTTCATTGAAAGGGAGATGGATAGGGGAATCGGCGAATTGGAAGGTAAGTGGGTTCATTCTTGTGGGAATTGAACGATAACAGCCACGTCTAGCTTTCAGTGTTAATAACGTCAAAAATGTCAAAACATTCATATACATTTGATAATTTGGGGTGACTTTTGTTTATTTTGATATTGAGACTGTTTATAGCTAGATTTAATTATTAAAATTTAATGATAACAACTGTTTTTAAACTTTTAATAGTGTACATATTTCTTTAAGTAAAGTACCTGATTACATATTGAGTAATTAATTAAAGTTTGAACCTTACGATACGCAAATACTCTTTAGAGGGTGGGTAAATTATTTTCTAAAAGCTTTTTTGATTGGACAAAGTGAATGTAACCATACGATACGCATTTACTCAATTTAATTAGAGCAAAAAAACATTTTCGATTGGAGAACGCGATTTACGTCAATCAAAAATCTTTTGCATATGTTCTTATTTGTTTTTACACCAAGTCGGCGCTTCCTTTACTCATTTAATCTTTGATCATTTTAAATGTACGGTAATTCGAGTCATTAGATCAAGTGCGGGTCGGTGTTTTCATTGCCGATGCGATTTGCACCTATCATAATTTTGACACAAAGTAACTGTCTTTGGTCAATTAAAGTTTCCTAAAGGTAGGCAATTAGCGGGATTTATAACATGTGTACTGTCATCACCATAGCGACGCATTATCGCGACTACCGGAATAAACACTATGAGATGAGGAACAACTTTTGAAACAATGGTTGAAGCAAATTTCACGAATACAAAGTCTTTGAAATTACTCGATTTTTTTTTCTTCCGAATATTCTATTCGGAAAATACAATTCGAATATTCGCTGCGCGACCGAATATTCGGATATTCGGATATTCGGATATTCGTTGACATCCCTAGTTTTTATGACAAATGCTAGATACACTTAATGTCGAGTTCCAGCTAGGAAATGATAACAAACTGTGATCACACCGAAAACAAGCTAGAAAGTAGATACACCTAAAAAAATGAAGTATTCGATCTCCGTGAGAAGAGAATTTTATGAACATTTTGTTGCAAGAGAAAAACAAAACTGAATCTTTACACATTGACCAAGATTTTGATATGATAAAATAAATGCGTACAAACAACATCAAAACGAGTAATTACTTTGATATAACATGTTATATTACCAAATGCAATGATAATAATACAATAATATATAATATAATATAATAATATATGTTTAATATATATTGTAATATAATATATTAATACAACACGGACTTTTTGTGCTATTTCTTCACATTATGTAACGGGATTATTATTTCCATTCCACACTTTAGCACATATTATCTTTGAGATAACTTGGTGTTTTCACTGCTCGTCCTGAACGCGTACGGATTTGTTCTGTCGCGTTGTTTCGCTGCTGTGCTGAATGGTATTTCACCGGTTGCTGCTCTCTTGGCAACTCTCTTAATGTTTGTTTGCAATTTCCTGTCGTTCCTTGCCAAATCTCTGTTGCTTATTGACAATTCTCTACCGTTCTGTTGCAAATCTCTGGAAACCATTGGTAATTTTGGTATTGTTTCATCGTATGCTTCAATGACATGTGGGGACTCTTTGGTTTTCATGAGCATAGACGTGTTACGCCGATACTCACGTCCACTTTACCCAGCCTTAACGATGTGCGAACAAGGATATGGCGATTTTTGCACATATTCTGCAGGTCTCCATCCTGTTGGTGTTTTAATTCGTACTGCATCATTTAGCTTCAGGTCTTCTTTTACCTTTGCGTGCCTGTCGTAGTAGAATTTCTGTTTGCATCTATAGTCATTCAATTTTGATGCAATCTTTCCTGTTTGGTCAGCTTGGGGTTTCCGCAGTCCTTTCGATATCGATATGAGGGTTCTTGCTCTCCGACCCATTAGCCTCTGCATCGGCGAACCTACTACGTCATCTCGAGGAGTGTTACGCATTTCTAGCAAGCACAAGTAAATATCATCACCTGTCTCAAAGCAATTCTTTGTGAGATTCTTCACCGTTTGAACTGCTCGCTCAGCTAAACCGTTTGATGCTGATATAGTGGAGATGATGTCACATGTTTAATGTTGTATGAATCTACAAATTGTTTGAATTCTTGACTTGCAAATTGTGGACCGTTGTCGCTCACAAGCGTATCTATGATGCCATATCTTGCAATGTTAGATTTCATTTATTTCACTATTGTTATTGTTCTTGTATCGTGTTGCAAAGGTTATACTTCGATGAAGTTTGAGTAATGATCTACCATGATCAAGCAGTGAACACCATTGACTTCAAATAAGTATCTGCCAACTTTGCTCCATGGTAATTCTGGTACTGGTTGCATAATCATTGGCTCTTTTGCTGGCTTGTTTTTGTATGTCAAACATGCACTGCATTTGCTTACTTCATCTTCTATTTGCTTATTCATACCAGGCCAATATACCAACTCTTTGGCTCTTCTCTTGCAATTCACAATTCCAAGATGTGACTTGTGTATAGCTCTCATTGTTTCAGATCTGAGACTCATTGGACTGCAGACACGCTGACCTCTGTACAAAACGCCATTGTACACTGACAATTCATCTCTAAATTCCCAAAATGGTTTTGCTTTATCCTGCAATTCATTGCGCGTTTCTCTGGCCATCCTAATATGATTATTTGTTTTACTATATGTAGCTGTTCATCATCTGCTGTTGCATTTGCTATCTTTTCATGATTTGTACATGCAAATGTTTCTGTCACGAGTACCATCAGCTCATCATCCATTGTTTGTTTCTCTTTGATTTAATGGCATTCTGCACAGGCAATCTGCAAGACCCATTTCTTCCCTTTCTTATGAATCAACTTGAATCCATATGGCTGTAATTTCAGCATCATTCTTTGTATCCGCAATGGTGCTGTATGAACGGGTTTCTTCAGTATGCTTTCAAGTGGTTTGTGATCGGATTCGACTGTGATCCTTGTATTCCCGTACAGTAGTTTGTGAAATCGCTCGCAGCCAAATACTACCGCTAACATTTCTTTTTCTATTTGAGCATACTTCTGTTCTGCTGATGTCAGAGCACGAGATGCATATGCCACTACCCCATTACTTTGAAGTATTGCAGCTCCTAAACCTCTCATAGATAGTTAAGGTAACCTGTTTTGATACGTCAAAGTAGCGTAAGACTTCTGTTGACGTCAGCGCCTCCTTGATCCTTTTGAAGGCTTCTCTAGCTTCGTTTGTCCGATTCCAAATTTCCTTATTTTTAAGGTCTCGTAGAGGAGCATTCAGTTCACTCAATCCGGGAATGAATTAAGCAGCATCGGAAAGCATTCCTAGTATCGTAAGCAATTCACTCTGGTTCTCGGGCTCTTTCATTTTTACAATCGCCGCAATGCGTTCCTCTGTCGGTTTCAGCCCCTCTCCTGTCAGTTTGTGACCAACGTTACTCAATTCAGGCTGTGCAAAAACACACTTCTCTTTGTTGAGTTTAGATTAATGCTTCTGGCTTTTTCTAATACAGCTCGTAGTCTTAAATTATGTTCCTCTATGGTATTCCCATGGACTAGAATATCGTCAACAACGATCTCTACACCGTCCATTGCTCCAAAATGCTTCTTCATTTCTCTCTGGAACACTTCACTGGAACACCGTGCATCCATTGGCATTCTAAGGTATCGGTATCGACCGTATGGTATGTTAAATGTTGTGAGCTTTGAGCTCTTTTCAGTCAATTTCACCTGAAAATAACCCATGTTCGCATCCAATGTAGTGAAATATTTGCTGCCATGCACTCATGTTGCAACTTTATCAATTGTGTTCATCGGATAGTGTTCACGCATGATCGTCTTGTTCAGATCAGTTGGATCAATACATATGCGAACTTTGCCATTCTTTTTTCTCACGCACACCATGCTATTTACCCATTCTGTGTCGGCTCTGTTTATTTTATTATTTTGCATCGCTCAAGATGGTCTAATTGCTCTTTCAATTCACCCCGTATAGCTACTGGAACTGAACGAGGTGCATGTACCACAGGTGTCACTGTCTCATTGATTTTGATGTCATATTCTCCTGGCAAACAACCAATTTGATCGCCTAGAACATCACTGAATTCTTTTATCAGTTGGTCTATTTCCATCTGGGTATTGTTTACACTCATGATGAGGCCTAGTTTGACTGAATCATCTCTGCCCAACCGATTTAAATTTCTTTGTCCATCGATCACTTAAAATGTTAAATTGTGTTTCACGTTCTTGTATTCGCATGGTAAAGTTATTTTTCCCAATGCCTTGATCATCGTTCCGCTTACACCATTTTTCGGGCATCACTCTTTAATATTGGGAATTCCGCACAAAATTTCTCAGCGATTTGTTTCGAGAGCACGTTGCATTGTGCACCACTGTCTATCTCCAAACGCAAATGCTTGTTGTTGGCCTTCATGTTTACTGTTCACTCTTTGTTATTCGTTTCATTGCCATTATTTTGTACTGTGTAAACATCATGTGTGGATGTATATTGTTCAAACATATCAGATAGTTCGTCTTATTCTGTGTAGTGAACGAACGTTAGCTCGACCAAGACCATAGCCACGGCTTGGCCTAGTACCACCACAGTGCTGCCAACGACCTCGAGTTGTTGCACGTCCTCTACAATATCTTGACGCCTTAAAATGACACTTTTTACCACGTACATCGCACCTGTTGTAGAATGCTGGACAATTTTTAATCGCATGCATTTTGCAACACTTTTGTCAAAATGGCATGACACTGTTTGAATTGTTTTGTCTTGCACCACGTTTGCCATATTTATCCGGACGCGCCACGTGTACAGTTGAATGTTCTTGCAAAGTCTTAATGTGAGCGTTTGTGAGTTCGATGTAACGACACGTTTGAATAAACCTTTCCAGTGTTAATTGGTCTGCTGGAATTTCCATAAGCTTTTTTAAACACTTTTTGTCGTTTATCCCATTAATAATCATGTCACATATGAAACCATCTTTCTGCGCTCCATATTGGCACTACTCAGCTTTTCGTTGCAATTCTGCTATGTAATCCATAACCGATAATTGACCTCTTTTGGTGTTTAGAAATTCCTGTCGCTTAATGTTTCTAAAGTTGTGGACACCAAAATGATGATCAAAGTTTGTTCGCACATTGTCCAAATCATATCTATCTTCTGCGGGTCTGTGTGCAATACCATTGTCTTGATCTGCCAACACTTCTGGCATCCATACAAACGAATCATAAATGTTGACACATTCACGACTCATATTGGATAATAATACTCTAAGTTTTCGACGCCCTGGTTTGTCGTGCAGACCTAATGCGTCCAGGTGAACCAGAAAATTACGTTTGTAAATCTCCCACTCTGCGGCTCCTGCATCTGCTGAATTAAATTCCGACAAATGTTTAATTCCTTTTGCAGCCATACTGTACCCAGTTGTCTAACACTTCATAAATAAATGTCTAGCATCTGTTGTTTTCTGTATTCCAGCTATTTATTCACAACCATTCTGACACCATGTTATAACTCTGAACTCGTTGTTGGGTAACTCACAACTGACTTTATTCATAGATTCACACAGATATAAACCTCAATACAAATAACTCACGACTGCATGCTTTAACAAGACAATACTAGTTGTGTTCCTTACATTACAATACATGACAATTACGGTCCACAACTGTTACCTTGTACTTTCCTCCAGTGAATGTTTCGTTACGAGTGTCGTATTCCGGTGAGTCAACAAACTGGTTCACGTCCACAGAGTGGAGATATACGTCATCATACGAGACTTTCAGTCTGAAACAAAAAAAATTCACTCAAAACTGTTTTTTATACAATGTCAAAATAGAGCGATTAAACTAACTAAAATACAAACCAATCTGTAAAATTACTCTAGACTCCCACTGCCGTAAGACCCTGTACGAAAGCCACACTCCGTACGTCGCACGTAGCTGATCGTGGTCTCTCTTTAAGACTCCAGACTTAGATGCGATGCATGTTTAAACGTTATGAAAGGATGTTCTGCGCTCAGTTTGCGCTGCGACCAATTTATGATTACATTATTACATGTACCGCTATATGTCACCGTCTGGTACTTTCCGCCGGGATTGTTTCAAACTGTCAACGATTGGTTCTCGATCCGGCATGATCATCCTGATAAGGATCCAAGTATAATAAAGTTATTTTACCATGCCATATGCACTCATACGCTCTCATACATGAAAGTCTCTTTCCACAGTAAATAATTTAAATGCAAACTGCAATGCCATCAGTTCTTATGACGGAGAATGAGGTTTATTAAATAAAACACCTCATCGTTTTTTAAAGAAGAAAAATGCAATTTTAATATGTTGATTTTGTGATAGAGATGCTAACAATTCGTGGTCAGCTAGACGTGGTGGCAACAATGGTGGACAGCGCGGTCAGGGCCCAAGGGGAAGAGGTCAAGCCAGAGATAACAAAGCAGATGGGCCAAAATAGGTTTTGGGAACGTAAATCGGGATCTGGGAGTGTTGGTTTTCTTATTTAAGATGAGTTGCTTAACATTAAGTATTGCTGATGACAGTTATGATGGTATTGTATGGTTAAAATTTGTTAGTAAAATTTTAGATGATAAATTGTATGCCTGTGTATGCTACTTGCCACCGATTAATTCGTCTAGACAGACTGATGTTCAGGATTTTGATGATAATCATTTAGTTTTTATTTATATGTTCCAGACAGATGGTTTACTATTTATATGTGGTGATTTAAATAGTCGTATTGGTGAAAACTTTGATTTCGTTGTTGGAGTAGATAACTTACCAGAAAGAAATATTGTTGATTTTAAGTCAAATATGTATGGTAATTGTCTTATTGATGTACTTATTGACAGTAACATGTGTGTCTTAAATGGTAGAAATAGTGATAACAATGATTGTACATCTGTTTCTACAAAGGGATGTTCTGAAGTGGACTACTGTTTGGTTCAACACGAGTATTTGCATAGATTTTCTCATTTCAGTCAAAAGGTCCAGCGAGCTTATTGCAGAAATAAATACTGTGAATGATTTGTCGGCCGTGTCTATTCCAGATAACTCAGCATTATCGTGGACTGTGCAGTTGGGGACTTTGTGTGAAAACTCTGTAGAACTTCTGTCCAGAAATGAAGAGAACAATATTACTTATGATAAATTTGATTTAATGTGTATTCCTGAAAATTGTATGTGTTCAGATAATATTGTTTATAGTATTCACCAGTGAATTTTAAAACTAGACCAGAGTTTACAAGAAATAAACTATGTAGATAGTGCATATGCAGATATTTGTCATAATATTAGACAAGACGTGTATTGTAAAGTTCCATTTAAGTCTATTACTGTTGATGGTAGAACATCTAATAAGAAAAGAAAAAAGGGAAGCCTTGATGGAATAATAACTTATCTTGCCTTTGGAATACCGTTTGTGAAACTGAACGTTATAGGTTAAATGAACTGGTCGTGCTGAAAAATCAGCACTGAAGTCTCGGCTCATTTCTGATCGTAAGAGTTTTGATAAAGCCGTACAACAAAGCAAGCGTCAATACTGGGTAGGCTTACAAAATGAGTTACTGTCAGATTGCAAAAATAACCAGCCTGAATTCTGGAAAACCATTGGCAGGGTAGGGGTTTCACACTAAAGGTGTAAGTGCATACCGATGGAAGTTATGACAGAAAATGGTGTATCAAATGATGTCAATATTGTTCTTGAAAAATGGAAGAATGATTTCAGCCATCTTCTTAATAGACCTTATAATGTGTGTAGCATAATCATTGACAATGTTGTATATAATGGTTATCATTTGAATGGTGATACAGAGATTTTAAACAATAATATATCTGTTGAAGTACTTGTTAAAGCTGTCATCAGGCTCAAAATGGAAAAGCCTGGGTTGTGATAAAATACCTATGGAAATATTGAAAAATGACTGTTCTGTATCTTTTCTTCATATTTTGTATTAGATATGTTTTTTAAAGGTAATTATTCCATCAGAATGGAGTAAGATAATAATAAGCCCCATTCCAAAATCAAGTACTTTTGATTCGAGAGATCCGATGTCATATAGGGGTTTATAGTAGTATTGCACCATGTTTAAGATATATTGTAAAATATTAAATGACTGTTTGTCAGAATGGGCAGAATCAAATGATATACTCTGCGACAAGCAGAATGGCTTTAGAAAAAGCCGCAGTACCATTGATCATGTGTCGTCTTTAACTAATATCATAGAAACTAGAACGAAACATAAGTTAGCAACATTTTGTTCATAGACTTTCGTAAGGCGTTTGATTTTATTGACAGATCACTTTTGTGGAACAAATTAAATAGTAAAGGTGTTCAGGGTAATATGTTACACGCAATACTGTCATTGTCTAATTCAGTCCCGTCTTGTGTAAGAATAAATGGTCTTACAACGGAATGGTTCAATGTAAACTGTGGACAGGGCTATTCGTTGTTACCTTTACTGTTTAATCTGTTCATAAATGATCTATTAGATGGAATTAAAGCGGTTGGAAAAGGAATTGACATAGATAATTATAAGATCTCCATATTACTATATGCAGATGATATTGTACTCATTGCTAAATCTGAAAGTGATCTTAAACTTCTTTTAAATGTGTTAGCAAACTGGTGTACATCAAACTCTATGATAGTCAACCCTATGAAAAGCAACATTGTTCATTTTAGGCCTCAATCGGTATGTAGAACTTCATTTGATTTTAAATGTGGAGAGCATAGTCTTAAAATAGTTGAACAATATACCTACCTGGGTATGTGACTTGATGAGTTTGTTGTTGATAATAAGACTGCTAAGTTTATAATAGCTCAGAGTGCAGGTAGAGCATTGGGGTTAATTATTGCCAAATCTAAATCATTGGGATCCATGCCATATGATGTTTTGTTAAGCTGTTCGATTAAATGGTTTGGCCAGTCATATCGTATGGTGCTTCTATTTGGGGTAACAGGTCATTTTCCTGCATAGATGCCATACAGAATAGGGTCATGCGTTACTATCTTTGGGGTAGGACGGTATACAACTACGGCAGCTCTACAGTAGAGTTAGCATGGCAACCACCACATGTAAAACAGTGGAGATCTGTATGCCGACAGTGGCATAGATTTATTAGAATGGATGTTAATAGAGTCAATTATGAGGTATTTTATGCATGTTTAATGAAAAGGTACACTAGATGCAAGAATTGGCAATTCATGTTTAATACATATATGGAAAAGTCTGATTAAGTAGAATGTGCACGTAACTGTGTAACAGTATCGTCAAAGTCATTTTGTAAAAAGTTGTTCTTAAATCTATGTCAATGTATGTGGATGAATGGAGAGCTAAACTTAATAGAAATGGTATAAGTGGTAATACATTAAGAACAGATAAATTGTTGAAACACGACTACAAAACAGAGCATTATTGTAAAATATTTTTATTTTTGCCCCGTAAGCATAAGTCTGCACTAGCTAAATTCAGAATTGGAGTAGCAACAATAAAGCTTGCAACTGGTAGACATGAAAATATTTCTGTTGACTGAAAAAATTGTCCAATATGTAAATCTACGGTTGAATGTGAAAAACATGTATTATCATGCAACGCATATTAATATTTTAGATCTCCATTGGTGGAGAAAGCAAGTAGTCTACTGCCAGAATTTGTGAATCTATGCGATGCGGATAAGCTTATATATATATTCTCTCATGATATTGTTAAACTTACAACAAAAACCTGTTAAATATTCTGCAACTTCGCTATAATATTCTGTATAAATAGCAACTGCATACCTTAGTATTTCTTTTAGTGTGCTTTAATGTAAATTAATGTTCTAGGTGGGAGATGAGTACACACCTTTCAAGGTGACTCAGTCACTCTTAAATTTAATGTTTTTAGTGTATCCACCTATTCCCTGTTTAATTTTTTATACTATCTATTATACTTATGTACTTTACCATCATTCAGATATTATTAATCTAATGGTGTGATTGTCTTTTCCAACCTAGAATGAAAATTGTGTTTAACACTTAGGAATTTTATAGTATTAATTACTTAGCATTACTTTTTAAATTTGATAATTATTGTTTAATCCCTGTGTTTGAGTGTCACCACTGACCAGTTCGTAGATGATCTGACCATAGGCGATATATGACTTTATAAGACATAGTGCTATACTTTCGCTTTCCGTATTTTATGGGTATTTTCTTATGGCAAATTTTAAGGTGAGGTCAGTGCCCCAATCAAAACGTTATTATGTAGTATAGTCTTTAACTGTACTGTGTGTCTAAGATTGTACAAAGCTGTTTTAACTGATGTCCAGATTTTGGTGGAGACTATATAATTGTATGGTTGTTGGAAGAGAGGTAACTCTGTAGTTCATGTTACAGTTTATGTAATTTGAATTCAAGGGTTAGCTCCCTTTCATTTCACTATAATTGTATGATGATTCTTGTGTTGATATAATACTCTAGTCTATTATATAACTCGAAATTTTCGAGTGGCAGCATTTTATAAGTATGCGTATGTTTTATTGTATGTTGTTATTGTGCTGATGCGACTTTAATAAACTAATAAATATGTGTTGACATTTTTATTGCAATATAAGGTGTTGTTGATGGTGATAAATATGTTGCTTCCGCTATTGTTACTGTTGTGATTGTTGATGTTTTATAGGAATAGTATTGTTTTTAAAAGGTCTGAATGTTGTAATTTATACGGTTGTTAACGAACGTGGTTTGTGGAACTTTTTGTAACTGTCAGTGTTTGTGTTGTATTTATGAGAAAGGTTATTATTGTTTTGGTTCTAATATAAGTTTAGTCTCAACGAATTAGAGACTAAACTGATATTAACACTTCTTCGGTGTGTGTGTGTGTGTGTGTGTGTGTGTGCGTGCGTGCGTGCGTGCGTGCGTGCGTGCGTGCGTGCGTGCGTGTGTGTGTGTGTGTGTGTGTGTGTGTGTGTGTGTGTGTGTGTGTGTGTGTGTGTGTGTGTGTGTGTGTGTGTGTGTGTGTGTGTGTGTGTGTGTGTGTGTGTGTGTGTGTGTGTGTGTGTGTGTGTGTGTGTGTGTGTGTGTGTGTGTGTGTGTGTTTGTGTGCGTGCGTGTGTGCGTGCGTGCGTGCGTGCGTGCGTGTGTGTGTGTGTGAAAGCTTGAAGTCACTCCGCATGATAGACGATATAGAATTGTGAACTATTTAAACAACGGCGATAATTATCCACTCGTATACGCGTATGTAAGTTCGATTTGTCGAGATCTTCAACAGGGGTTCTAGTTGCCATTCTGTTCATGATTTGAATCAGGTCATAATATAATAAATAGTTTCCCTATATAATTCAATGTAAAAGCGACAACTTTAAGCGAAAATAAATGCAACATTTTGCACATAGAGACCCCAATAACCATACCTTTTCTTAAAGACCATTCTAAGAGGAATCGTTTTATGCACTATAAAAGATATGTCATGTTCAATCCAAGAAATAACTTGACACGAATCAAAATAGACTGTTTTTGCAACTTTTTTTTCGTCCGTATCTTAGTGGAATGTTACCTTTTCAGTGCAATGTTTTACTATAGTCTTCAAGTTTATCATATTTCAGGGATTTAGTAGTGAACACTTATTCATGCCCTACCATTATCTCCGATAGATAAAACCCGAACAATAGTTTATAGTGTAAAACATGTATTCATGTGAGCTATGATATTTTTTAAGAGAGTACAGCAACCTTCATGAAACGATAATTTAGTATACTGTAACCATCAGACTCAGTTTGTGTTAGAATACTATTGGCTGAAAAGTTACAAGGCTAATCTCCAGGAACTTGTTTACAATAATATTTACTAAGATCTCCGATCTCCATCACAGGTGGAAGTAACGTACCCTGGATAGTATTTTTTTAGGAGCCCAATATATTCAAATAAATATATCAAATTATGTTTAATGAGAAAAAAAATGACAAAGAGCCATAAAGAAAAATCCCCACCCTTTGATATTGGAATCATATAAGATCATTGTGATTCCAATATCAGAGGGTGGGGATTTTTTTTTTCATGGCTCTTTGTCAATTTTTTTCTCATTAAACATGATTTTATATATTTATTTGAATAAATTTGGCTCCTAAAAATAAAATCTTAAAAAAAATACTATCCTGGGTACGTTACTTCCACCTGTGATCTCCATGTGGTATTGCATATTATTCTTCTCCCTCTCGTAATGGGCGTTCAAAATGGGAACATATAAACTAGATATCGATGATTGTCTTGCCAGACTCGAAAGGTTATATGCTATTATCTCCTGACAGATTTCTTGACTAAATTTTCGCCAAAGGCCTATCGATTTCGTATTACATATTGGAATCGACTCAGTTTAACATTCGATTCCCGTTACTGTTGCAAACGGATCTAACAGATTGTGGTATAACGTCGTGATTTGAAAACTGATTCAGAGCAATAACAAATGGGCAACTGACAATCTTTTCTTGTTTATCAGATTTAAAGAATCCCATACGCAAAACAAGGATGTGAATTACGTAATGATTTTTCCTGGTACAAGTGTATTATAAAGTATGTTGCTGTACAATACACGAATCAAGCGCAGGAGCGATTTTTATTTGTCTAAGTTTCGAATGTATGTGTATACGTAGTATAAAACGTAAAATTATTTTCAGATCGAATTTACTTTCACACTAAAGAAGTAAGCAGACTGTACACGCTAATACATATCACAAAAATAACAAAAAATGTACAAAGGCACTCATTCTATTAAATTAAAGCAGTCGTGGGACTTGCACTTTTACCCATTTATGCCTAGTGGACTCCCCCATCCTTCTAAATTGGATCAATTTATTTCCAAAATAAGGGACGTCTAGTATATTTATTTCTATATTTAGAATATTTATTACAGAACTTCCTTTAAGCAAACAGCGCAGACCCAGATGAGACGCCGCATCATGCGGCGTCTCATCTGGGTCTACGCTGTTTGCCAAGGCCTTTTTTCTAGACGCTAGGCATAAATGGGTTAATTGGATATATTCACAAATGTCACTCACCTTCCTTTAAGCAACATGGAGAGTCTTAAACCCGTGCACGTGTGGTCCTGTTTCGCGTACGAACCCCCTTTCCCTAACAGCTCCATAGAGCCTATCTCTGCCAATCCCTGGAACTGTTTCCGGGAGATCTTCAACGGTTTAAAAACGTGAAGATAAATGTCATCGAGCGCCTTGGAGAACCGGTCGGGAAGGCTGGTGTACGCGAGGTAGACGATATGGACAAAGTTGGCGACGGAGAACGCACCGCACCAGATCACGAAGTCCGGCATACACACGAACACGGCGCCCCAAATGAGGGTCAGGATGTGACCGCAGGAGAGCATCACGCGGAGGAAGAGGCTGTGGTACCGGAACGTGCACGGCGTGAGGAATGAGATCAGGATGAATAAACGCGCCAGCTGGAATACCGCGTGCTGAGCTTCCGCCCAGTCTTTGCAGTGATCTTTTGTTTCGACGACGCTTGCGTTGGTGACTGTAGCATTGGTCGCCATATTTCTAAGAGATATGTCGCTTCGAAGTAGTTTTCCTTCTCACACAAATTAAACAGTGTTCATGTTTGTATTGTTTGATCAAATGCCAGACAATTTTCACAAAATAAAGCAGGTCAATGCGCGTGTTATTTCGGCGCCTATATGCGGTTTAATGGTCAAAAGTAAGAAATATTAACCATTAGACCAGATAGTCTGAGATAGATATACATCTCTCCGAGCGCAAGTTACATATGTGTTTCAAATCCTCGATAAACACACACTCGTGTTCTGCAATCCTATTCAAGTAAATTTATCTTATAGTAAAGTTCGCTTTTATCTTTAAAGTTTATTTCATGCATTTTATATCAAGTGTCCTATTCTTTTCTGAAATGAATGCGATATTTCTTCTTCTAAATAAATAAATAACTGAATACCGCAATTTCAACAAATGTCCCTTTAAGACTCAGACGCTTTATATTCCATTTGTTTCCATGCACACACACAAACTAAAGAGCTTGTTATAGCCAGTCGTCTAATGGTTATAGAAATCGATAGTCTTGCTACAAGAAATGCGGTGTCAATTTTCCTCGGATATTTTATCGCAATGTGCCCGACCTTTTAGTAATATGGTGACAATTTTGGTTCGATGCAATTTTAATAAATGGCGGAGAAATTGCAAGTATCTTGACGCCCGTTTTAATTTCCGAGCTCACAACTTGATCGCGTATTACTAGATGCATAAATATAATTGATGTTTTCCACAAGTATGTATTTCCAGTTGAATAAATCGTGTGAACGTTACTAAATGCTCAATCATGTTTGCATGTTCTGTTCACGTTAAAACACAAGCAACGACTAGTTATCACACTTTTAGCGAGTTCAGTTTATGTGTGAGCCGCGTACTGGGAAAACAGGGCTGAATGAAAGTGCGTTAAGTGTCATCCTAGATTAGCCTGTACAATCCGAACGTTGTAATAAGTAACGACACTTTCCGCTTTTATGAATTTTCGTTTAAAGGAGGTCTTTTTTAAACGAAAATCCAATGTAAGCGGAAACAGTTGTCCATGTTTGCACAGTCTGATCTTGGATGACCCTTTACACACTTCAACTCAGCCAAGTTTTTATGAACCACGCCCATATTTTGTCATGAATATGTTATCCAGTCTGAAAATATAAATTACATTGGGGCACATAAATCACTTTATATCCTAGTAGATAAGTAAATATTTTATTATTTGCCTGCCATATCAAATGTCACCGTCTGTTGCAATATATGTCCTATAAATTCTCCGACGACGATTTCAATAAATTCCGTCGATGTTTGAATGACTGAATGTTCATTTGTATGCTTCTACAGTTCAACATCCGCCGGGAAACAGACGAGGTATCGGCAAATTGAGCAGGCAATAGCAACGGTCTTATTCAAACAAGAGAACGCTATTCATAAGAGTGCGAATTTGTAGAGACCGTACTTAACACAAATTAAATTACGTACATTCATTGGGAGAAAACATTCGCTCTTCTTTGTGTAGTTATTTTACTTTTGTGTCTGGTATTGTGATGTTTTTCAAAAAAACGTATATAATAGACTCAGACAGGCAAAACAGACACTAATGACATAAAGAAATATTGAAATCATCGTGCCATCATTGGATAATCGTCAATCGATATAGATAATTTTTTTTAAACGTGTAGAGCGCCTTCATCTGTATTTGGAAAATACGTCTATTAAGAACCTGGCGTTTAAATGGCACACTGTTTTAGTCTGAATCGCCCAGTCGCCATGCTGTTGACACTGTTCTTTACAGACCAGAGCCGTATTCACCGACCAATACTTAGACTTAAGTTTTAAATAAAGAATATTCTTTTAACCACGACGTGCTAAAGCTACTTCAAGTAATGTCTAGCATGGCAGTTAACGCCTAAAATTATACTACTGGTATTCTTCATTTGAAACATTGTGTTAATGACTTAAGCACTATTTTTAGCCGGTGTATATTCAATCTCTATTGTATATGTTCTTGTTTCAAAGTATATTTTTTAATCTGAAATCCAGTCCGAGAATATGTTTGTGAATACAGGCCAAGATTATAAATTTCGGCCCAATATTGAACCTTTTTCTTGGTATTGTACTTATTATAAAGTATTCCAAACATTATAGTAAATCCATATATTGGTGCTGTTTTAATAAGACCCTAAGAATATGATTTCAATCGTTACATGTTTGAAAATTGACATCTTATTATTCACACATCCAGTCCAATATTATGCAGCATGCGTTGTCGGGCTCGGGTTCACATCCAGTGTATTACCTTACCTGCAAGGCACATAGGGTCTTCTGAGATCATCGCGTACACTGTTATTTGACCATTCGTATATGTTTATTCCTTATGTTGTGACAAACAATCGGATTGCACCATCAGCATCATTAATGTTTTTTTTCAATTCTTTTAAAAAATACTTTTGACATCATCTTGTTGTATACTCGTCAGCAGCAGCAAAAGCAGCTTCATTGGCATAATATCATCAACAACATTCACAATCATAAGTACCATTATCATCATCGTGAACAGTTGAGTTGACACCAAACGGTGCATTAAGCCGATATATAAAGTAGGCTTGCTCCCAAGGGATCCATTTATCATTAAAGGAGACAATAACTGTGGTTGCACAGAGACATGCACTCCACTGGAATAAAACAAGCATAAGTTAGCTTAAAAAATGAGTATGTATGAGAAAACGAGTGTATTGTGTCGGGCAGGTAAGAACTCAATATTGAAGGCAAAAAAACGCTTATATTACTCTACAGAGATGATGACGGTAACAATACAGCGAACACAGAAAAATGCATAAAAACCAACATGCTACCAACATGATAAAGATTATATTGCCGTTTGTCCTATAGAATATATTCTGCTATGTATCGACAATCATATTATACACTGCTCCAGCTAGGCCTAAATGGAAGGTCGCCCCGTCCTGCCCTTCTGAAGCCCCGCCCTGCCCTTCACATGCTCCGCCCTGCACTTCTATTATAATTTTTTTAAGACAAATTATAATTTATAAATCTCTTGTTACATTGTAGTTAATTAATTCCTCATTGTACATATTTTATTTGCATGGTTTAATAATAATGGAAATAATATGTTCTTACAATTATTAATAAAATGAAAATTAATATACAACAGGGCGCATTCCAAATACGACCGCGTGCTCGAAAGTGCCATTTTGACAAAATTCTGCGCGTTGAAAGTGCCCTTTTGACGAAATAACCAACCCACCTGCCCTTTTCAAATCCTAGCTTGAGCACTGATCTTGATATACATACATGCATTATTGTAATTCACGGCATACATATACATACATGCATTATTATAATTCACGATATACATATACATACATGCATTATAATTATTCACGACATACATATACATACATGCGTGCATTATTATAATTCACGACATGCATATAAATGTACATACATGCATTATTATTATTCACGTCAAACATATACATACATGCATTATTATAATTTACGACATACATATACACGCATGTATTATTATAATTCACTTACATGTTATGGAGATGTGAGGTGATAAACATAAGAACACTTACGGTCTCAACGCGACCAATGTGATATAAGTAACTGAAACAAAGTAGAAATTGACATATTAACAATATTCTATTTTTAATTTGAAAAAAAAATTATTGTAAATACTACTATTTTACATCTCGTTTACTTAAACAATAGTTTTAACATCCTATAGTTGAAATGTCACTATTGATATAAACAAATAACATATCGCGTAAATTGACGCTTCGGAAAACATGCAACATTTAAAAGCGATCATTATGTTATTGGTCATTTTTATTCTATGTTAAGATACTTAGATGTTTAAATAAATAAACATCAGGCACGGATTTACCGGGGGGACACAAGGGACACGTGCCCCCCCCCCCCCCCAACCGCTAACGCTTTTTTCGTGTGTGTTTTTTTTTAACCAAATTGGCCAGAGGTTCCGATTTCCCCGATTTCCGACAGAGAGAGTGCCCCTGCCAACATTACTATCTATTATCCACAGGAGGGGGAGGGGGCACATGTTGTACGTTAACACTCCATTATCACCGTAGAAACAATCTATTGAGAGCGATATGAGCTCTTTTCGGCTGTAGATCTTAAAAGTCTGGATAACAGTGAGCGTCTGTCATTTACATTAAATAAGCGTCTGGATGACCTCGCACATTGGTTTGATGGCAATTAACAATGTATTGTCAGATGTCATAACCATGGAAACGTTAAATAAGGAGACGTTTCTTGTGGTATATAATACAGCGTTTAACGGAATTATTTTCCTAACAATGATTCCCGCTGGATCAGTTTTTTGTTCCATAAAAAAAACACAGTCACGCTCGGAGATAAAGTTATTGAGTCTTAGCTAAGAATTTATAAAAAAAAGAAGATTTATTATAACCTTTTTATTGTGCTAAGTTTAGTCAGTATGTATATGTTTTTACTCTAAAATATTGAAATAAAATAACCTAAAAAATGAGTTTAAATTTATTAATTTGTTTCTTTGTATGCTAGTAATATATAACGAATAAAGCCCATTCAGTGATTAATGCCTGTTCCGCTCTATATACACCTTGTATATATACATTCGATTACAATTATTGAACTTTATCAAACGTTTTGTGCACTTTTCTCCACTTTTTTATTTTCAACTAATAACATTCGCATTTTATCACGCTTTATATAAGCTCTGATAAAATATGGTTATTGAAATATTAATCAGACCAACAGTATTAACCCTTACAGTGCGGGAACCGAGTTGTGAAGGCCTTTGCAAACAGTTTGGATCCAGATGAGACGCCACAGAACGTGGCGTCTCATCTGGATCCAAACTGTTTGCTATTCTGATAGTATTCTTTGAAAAAAAATCGAAGAAAATGCTAATTTTAGAAATTTAGCAGACGACATTTTAGCAGACGACAAATTTCCCAGCATGCAAAGGGTTAATGAATATTTTGAAATGAAATGTTTGCGTAGTTAGTTCAACTGAATTCTGCATTTCTAAATACTCTATTCTTTCAGAACTCATCATGAAGATGACTATGAGAGTCCACCTACAAACTCAAGTGGGGTTAAAGCTGCCAGCCCCCTACCGATTGAAGCCACAGTGTATTTGTTACTTGTTGTACCGTTGAATGTTTTAAATAAAAATTGAAATATTTAAATATTTAACACACAGCATTTTATATTTATTTCTTTATGTTGAAATCCCCTATATAAAGTATCGACGTATTAATATATGACAATTCGTTGTACACTGACTTTTTGCCGCCGCCCCTCCCCCCTCCGCATTTGCTTTTTGGAACACATTTTGTGCCCCCCCCCCCCCCCCCAGTTATGTCCTCTCTGGAGCCGGCCCTGTGAGGACCGCATATATCAACCTCTGCGCTAACGTCATGTTCCTTTCAAACGGAGACAGCGCTCAAGTACGACGCCGTGAACCTGTTTTTGCGTGCGATGTCCAGCCTTTCCAATCAGCAGCTCCATACTTAGGAGCTACAATGTGGTAAGAAGGAGACGTGGAAGAAGGGAGCTAACCTGCTCAACTATATATGAAATCAGTAAGATGTTGTTCAGTATCCAGTAATTCAGAAAAGCTAATCTGTATTGCGTTATTTATGAACGCAATCGATTAAATTCGTGCAACAACTCAGTAAGATTTTATGGAGTATTGCAAACCAGTAAGTCGTTATTTAGTATAGCAATCCATTGAGACGTTATTTACTATAGCAATCCATTAAGACGTATTAAGTATAGCAAACCATTAAGGTTCTATAGTATAGCAAGCAATTTAGACGTTATTCAGTATAACAAACCAGTAATTTGTTTTTATTAGAGCTAGCCTTTTTGACGTTATTTGGTATAGCAAACCATTAAGACGTAAACACGTACATTGTAAATAAAACATGGAATGCATTATGCATGATATCAATTCAGGAAGGTGTTAAAACTTGTATCAATTAAGTATGACGTTATTATTTATATTAAATGAGTACCATGTGAATAATCAAGAAAGAAGTTATTAATAATATCAAATCAGTAAGATAGTATTAATGTTAGTTAAGTACAATACCTATTGTTGCTGATGATATTTATGTCTTCTACTACATTAGTCGTAGTTCATGAGTTGTTTCCTTCTAACTCTACGATAAATATATAATATTTTTCTGTCTTGAAGCGTTCAAAAAGCAATGAAACCCTCTGTATACGCGCTCAATTTTGTCGCATGAACATTGTGTCTGATTCGTGCATGAACCGCATTAGCTGTCTAGAATGCGGTCCTTTTTCAACGCATAAACATAAACGGCACATTTTATGCGACAACGCATAATTCTGAATTACAATGCATGTTACAATACATTGACCCTCGCGCTGTGAAAAAGGGGTTTAATGCGTGTGCGTAAAGTGTCGTCCCAGATTAGCCTGTGCAGTCCGCAATTGGATGTTTGCTATCTTTTTACAGAAAATATCATAACAGCTGAAAGTTTCTTGCCTGAATAGCCTGTACGGACTGCACAGGCTAATGTTGGACGATACTTTACGCACATGCATTAAACCACCTTTTCACTGAGCACATCTCAATTAGAATTCATTTACCGAACGTGACACATATTAATAATGATACCCTACGTTAAGTTATTAAGAGGGATATACTGAATCACCATAAACATAACATTATGTCTTTTTCTGACAGTTTGTATTTTTTGTCATAATCTCTAGATTTGTCTTTCAGATCGAGTATCACGGTCTGTCGGGGAAAATCCGTTTCGAGGAGGGTCGACGGAAAGATTTTAATCTTAATATTATTAGCCTGACAAATAAGGATATAGCAGAGGTATGCACGATGTGATATATTTAACACACGCTTTTAAGGCATGTACAATAGTAAAATGACATTATAATGTTGGTAACTGCATGTGCATTGATAAATGTGTAGAACTATTATATATTGTGTGTAAGGTAATACTATTAATGTATAGTCTCTTATTACTCTCAATGCAGTTTCTAATAATAAATATAATACATATTATGAAAGTCTTCCGCATGCAGCCTGAAGCACGAGGCATTCAATTAAAAACTTCTACTTTTAAAATAGATTTAAACGAGACTGGAAGCGTTATTCAGGTACGTTAATTGAAAATTAATATATTCACTTACTTTTTTATTGACATATTATAAGATTGATACATCAAGTGTTTAATATAAATACCGGTATACACGTATGTGTCAATGGACATTATTTAAGTCTACCCGGACAATATCTAAGTTCATGCAGAATAATGGCATGTGTGATTCGGTATTGACATAGAGGTCGGACGAAAAAAATTACGTCAAATCTCTATTTATAGAATGCCAAAAAAAGAATAAACAGACTCGTTCTCAAGTGTCAACGTACGCCTATCCAAAGTTTTCATCGACATCTCTGTCTGTTCAGATCGGTTCTTGGAACCGGAAGTCCGGCGTGAAAATTACCGTGTCATTTCAGCAACAACAGCAAGACGATCTGGCGAGGCTGCGTAACATGACGTTAAGTGTGGTAGCCGTCTTTGTAAGTACACCATTCACTGGAATCATCATTATCTTAATCATCATCAACATCATCGTAATCATCATCGTAATCATCATCGTAATCATCAACATCATCATCATCATCATCGTAATCATCATCGTAATCATCATCGTAATCATCAACATCATCATCATCATCATCGTCATCATCATCATCATCTTCTTCATCATCATCACAATCATAATCACCATAATCCTCCTCCTCCTCCTCATCATCATCATCATTATTACCATTGTCATTTAGAAGCAGCAGCAGCATTTTAAGCATCGAAACGATGTTTAAAATATGTACTCTTTTATACCGCTTTTAAGATTATGCAACACAAAAATGTACTTCTAATGATACTATGTTGCTGCTGTTGCTGTTGCTACAACAACAACTAATACATCTAATACTACTGATAATAATAATAGTACTTCTAATACTTCTGCTTCATTTACCAATATAATACTAACACTATTTATATTATACACTGCTACTAGTACTACTACAACTTTTGCTTTAAATGCTTCTACCGTTCCTGCTACAGTTACATTGAGAGCTTATAAAAGCATTACCTTTAAAAGGACCCCCATATTCCATTAAGAGGAATACCACGGGTGAAAACGGTCGGTATGAAGAGGGCTTAATTATTGACCTCATGGAGGAATTGTCAAAATCTCTGGGCCTCAAATACGAAATATATAAGCAGCACAAAAAGCCTACGGGAGCGAGCAAAAGGACGGCAAATGGGACGGAATGATCGGAGACTTGATTGAGAGGGATAGCGTTAACGTAAGAGGTTATTTGAACGCCAAGCTTACTTTACATAATATTCTGACATTTCAAGCTCGCTAATACAACTAAAATATCATTTATCGTTAACTTTCAATTTTTTTCTTTTTCGGCGTTTGAACATACACATGTATATTCATTTTAAAAGCCGTCCGCCTACATCTATTTTGCCCTCACCCTTCATAACGATCCGGAAGTCCCACGTTGGGAGCATTCTCCAGACGTTTCAGGGAAGAAACTAAGTTCTGCTTCTGTCCAGCTAACGATTTAGAGCTCGCATTTGTCATATGCTTTCATTGCAGTCGAGCTCAATTAATTCATGTGGACTAATGCAAACCATCATTTCTTTTCTAGAAAGCGGATTTAGCCGCGGCGGGACTTACAATAACCTACGATCGGGCGAGGGTGGTGGACTTTACCATGCCTTTTCTCAATCTCAATTAAATGCTTTATATTGATAAATGTAAACATTGGCTCTAAAAAGCTCCAGTAAATAATCAAGAATAAAAATAAAAAAAGGAAAAAAGTAGCCCGCAGCAGGGCTCGAACCAGTGACCCCCGGAGTCCTGGAGTAAAAACCAATTAGACAGCTCGGCCATCCTGCCAAGTATATATGAGTGACGTATTTTGTACTTTATATATGCAATCTTCGTAGTTTTACAAAATTAAACGACAACAATAGAACTCTCCAAATTATTCAATCGTTTCGCGTTGCAACGCTTTATAATTTTCAGGTTTTTAAATCGTCAAAAGATGCATATAATGGCTATATTAGACCATGGTAAATGTTCAGTATTACTGTTTCCTCACAAATATCATAACCAAAACGAAAATTTGCGAATCTGAAACAACTTTTTTCAATTTTGTCAATTTACCAAAACGTGAAAAGATCCCTTTAATGCATATGATTAAAGTGTCGGCCAAAACTCGATTTTCGGTACGTAGAGACTTCCTTTCAACGAAACCTACCATAAAGCGGAAATGTTCGCCCCTGATTAGCCTGTGTGAACTTCAAGGAATGATCTTCGACGACATTTTTCGCACACACATTAAACCCCGTTGTATCAGGGCGCGGCTCAAATTCACTGTTTCAATATCAATGTTTTCAATCCAATCAAAGTACAAGATTAGTATTGTAAGTATTGCATGTTCGGTTTTGTTTTAACAATACCTGTACTGTTTAAACAAATCCTGGGGTTTTAGCTATGCTACTGCTGTTATAGCAAGGACAATCTCGTCATTGCAATTGCAATGTTATTAATACATGTTACTTTAAAGCAAGCCAAGTGCTGTTGTTATACTTTCAGAGTTGCTAAAGCAAAGGTAGATGATATAGCAATTCCACTACTGTAAAATCAATATCAGTGATGTTATTGCAAGCACAATATCGTCTTAGCAATCGTTATATTATTAATACACGTGATGTTAAAGCAAGACAAGAGTTGTTGTTGTTATCTCAGAGTTGTTACAGCAAAGGTCAGTGATATCAAATAAATGATAGTGCTGTTAAAGCATTGTCTATGCTGATGTAGATATTGTCCCTGTGTGGGTTGATGTTTAAAAGGTCAGTGATATAAAAGCAAAGGACTTGCTCTTATGAAAATGTCAGTATTTTTAAAGTCATGTCAATGCTGTTAAAGCAAACCAATGTTGTTATAGTTATGCAAGTTGCTGCATTTCAATAATATTTTAAAAGTTGATATAGCAATGCCAGTGATATTGTAGAAAGGTAAGTATTGTTATAGCAGGGCCAGTGTTGGAATAGCAGGATCAGTCAGTTATGGCAATGCCATTGTTGTTGCAGCATGGTCAGTGTTCTATAGCAAGATCAGTGTTGTTACAGCAAGGACAGTTTTGACAATGCTGGTATATCAAGATCATTGTCGTTATACCAAGTGATTGTATGTCAAGACATTTGCTCATTGTTGTTAATACAAATAAGCATCGCTCTGGGAAAACGACTCTTAATGCATGATCGTAAAGTGCCGTCCCAGATTAGCCCATCCAGTCCGCAAAAGCTTATCAGTGACGACACTTTTGCGCTATTATGATATTTTTCGTTTGAATGAAGTCTCTTCGTGGCAAATATCAAAATTAGGTGCATAGTGTCTTCCCTGATTAGCCTTTACGGACCGCGAAGGTTTATCTTGGACGACACTTTACGCACATGCATTAAGACCAGTTATCCCAGAAATTATTAACAGACAGACGCACACAATAGATTAACATCCTTAAATACCGTTTTCGTCAACCGATTCACGCTTTACGAATGGGAGAACCCACATCCGTGCAACAAAGACTGAGGTGGTGGAGAACCAGTTTACGATTCTCAACAGCCTGTGGTTTACCATCGGCTCTCTCATGCAGCAAGGTACGGTATAATGTCGCCACCTAGTCATACAGCCGCTTTTTGCTATGTGCGACACGTGAGTCGATAACGCATTTGTCATTCGTCTAAGATACTTTAAACATATTCCATTACGCAATAAACAACAGTATTTATGAAAACATTACAGCTCATCTAAAAGTTTGTACCAAATGTGCCAATTCATATATACATGTAATATAGTGTTGATTCCTGGGACATAAACCATGTTGGAGGCTAGTGCGATAAGAACGATAGCATGTGGTTAAGTAACGTAGTCTACCCGAGAATTATTTCGTAATTGTATGCGTAAATGGAAAAAAAAACGTGTATATATAGGGAAGAGCAGTGAATAAATGCTGATTTCCTTGTGCATTATCCAACAATATAACTGTAGAACATAGAGCCTGCTACCGGTATGGCAAGATTGTATACTTGTATTTACATGCCCATAGATGTTCATGTATATGTTGTGTATGTATGTAAGAGAATATAAGTGTCCATGTCTTTGTAGCATATTAAGAACGCATGAATAACTGATGTAAATAACGTCATAAAATGTCGAATGCCTTACCGCCCCATTGGCGCAAAAAGGTACCATGTGCCTTCTAATTTCAATGTCACATGGTACCATTTTGCACCCAAGGGGCGATATTTGTTAATATATAACGAATACGATATTAAATAATTAGTTGTCCGAGTTTGTATTATTTATAACAATATGTCTGAATTACAATTACTGTCGACACTAACAAACACTTGTATTAAACAACTGTTTCACAAGCGCTTCTCGGTCTATTAACCCTGATCACGTGTACCACTCTTTTTAGAAGCAAAACATAAACTGTGAACACATGACGCGTTGCCGTTCAATTACATTAAATTAACTTATATGTGAGCTGTATAGCCGATTTTACTGTTCTGACAGGCAGTTATTTCTCTGCTTTGTTAAAAAGGGCAGAAATAGTGAATACGGGACATTAAAGGAGTAACGGTAAGTAAATATACTTATGTTTTTTTAAATATATTTCCATGTCAGATTTATTCTCGAAATTAAATATCAAGACAGACATGTTGAACTTGCTGAACATGTGTCTACTGTAGCTAGTCGCTCTACTGGGAGAAATAGCTTTGTCTAACCCGTACCTCACACACAGGATGTGACGCACTGCCAAAAGCAATCTCGTCCCGGGTGGTGGCCTGTCTGTGGTGGTTCTTTGTTCTCATCTTTATATCTTCCTATACCGCCAATCTCACCGCCTTTCTAACCGTGTCCCGAACGGACGCCCCCATAAAAAACGCCGATGATCTGTCAAAGCAAAGTTCAATTCAATATGGGACGTTGAAATCGGGAGCTACAAGACATTTCTTTAAGGTGTTGCAGTAAAAAGTACCAAATATAACTCGTTCACCCCTCCCCAACTCGGCGTGTATCATCTACTCTCAAGCAGGTATGTATAACTTACATGTACAACATGCGACGGAAGTTATTTTTGAAAGAAAAGAATCCTTGGCCCGTAATCACCGACCAAAATCCTAGAATATAGTCTTAAAACTGTAATGATCGTATTGTCTTGCAAGATTCAATATCACGTGGAATATAGCACTTTATTTACTCAATTCTTAGTTTTGAACAATTAATTTATGACAAAAAGCAACATTATTAGCTTCTCTATATTCAACCACTAAACATATTTTCTTGGATCAAAGTATATTCTTTATTCTTAATTCGGTTAATACGGGTCCAGGACATAACAACAAACAAGGTATATGACAGTTTGTTATATTTGATGAATGCATCACACTCCAGATCTATCCACGCATAAAATAAACTAAGACTTCTTAGCAGTAATTATTAAACTAAATGTTTTGTAAAACCATTTTTAAAAATGTGAAATATAATACATGCACATGTTTTTGTCGACCACATTATACAACTAATTCTGCAATTCTGACATATTCTGGAGTTGTGTACATGTACCAAACTTTAGGACTTCTAAAAACGCCTAAAGAATGCAAGACAAAAGATAAAGTGCAAGCGTAGATTTATGACCGTATCTATGATTTTTAGACTATTTTGGTAAGGTGCCTGTAGTTCCGATGCAGCATCCGCATTTAAAATAGAGTCACGATAGAAAACTCCGCTTGTTGTAATATTTCGTCCCTATATATCACAGAAAAAAATATAGCTCGAACACTTTGATAATTAATGTTGGTTCACGAGGCTCACTTTTTTTCTTCTCTCTTGGTATTAAAAATCACTTTCTGAATGAACTGTGAAGGAATAAACTAAACGCCAATTTTGCACGTGTTTTATATAATATTATTACTAGTATAGCGCTTTGGCCATAGTAACACCTAACGTTGGTATAAAAACAATTAACGCTTGATATAGGCAAAATGTGTTATTACATAGAGCAGAATGCAGAACAAACGTAGTGAGAACACAGTGTACTTTTTAAACTACAACCCCATGTGCATCGTCGTTGATGGCTAGATGACAAACTGCAGTTAAATGTATGTGTGTCCTTCGTATAGTAACTATGCCCGCATGAAAACGCAGCACACGATAAAAAATGATGTTTAAAAAAATATATAGTAATATTAAGAATATATTAAATAATCAACGCGGTTAAGCGTTCACATAGCTAAACGTCCATGACTGTGTTTATTATAAAACTATATTTAACTTTTTTTACATTTTAAAGCGATATCAGACATTACAACTTTGCTTAATAATATCATATATAACTTAAATTTCGAGAACTTGTTTCAAATACTTGTTTAAGCGACCCAACGCAAAAAGTAAAAAGAACTCAATAATTGTTTGGTCAAACTTGTTTGATTTACTATGCTCAGCGTCTCATGGTAGGTGAACACAATGGCGGCATAAAAGTGTATACATATGGCGGGAAACGACTTTTATTATTAATTTAATTGATGGTTTGCAACAAGTTAAGATACAAAGTGAAACGTTATGGACGGATGGTAAAATTTTATGAACAGAACAGAACAGAATAGTTTATTTGACTTAAGCATATACAGCTCATCGTCGTTAACATACATATACAATAACAGCATGAGTAATAATTAAATACAAAATATACATCATTCGAAGGAAGATCGATTCAAAAAAGAATGAAATACACCATGTTTAAGTGAGAATGTCACATGGAAGAGGTTAAAGGGACTGTCCAATGGATTATGGTTTGAACAAAACATAAAATTATTGTTTTAGATATTAAAAACGATTATCGCCTTTGATTTAAGGATATAAAAGCTCACAGCAGACAAAAGGAAGCATAACACAAACCGACACATAAGCCCAAGCGGCTGGGAATTCCATATTATATTTCAAAAACGCCGCTCGACGTTTTTGACCTAAAAATAAATGTAGCTGAAAAATCAGCTGACAAGTCACGTGGTACATGGTACCGTCATTAATTTTTGGCATAAAAATTACATTATTTCTAAAGAAAGAGATTTAGCTTGTTGAGCAAATAATTAATTTTCATGGAATATTTTTGATCAACCAATAAAATATACTTCATATTTAAATCAATATTTTTATTGGAAAATCACTTTTCACAAATACGAATATGCGGTCGAAAACTGAACAGAATTCAAGATGGTTCAGACATAAACAAGTGCTAGCGCTAAGAAAAGACTAAAAAAACAAGAGATGCAAGGTACAGGTGTAATAAAAGGGAAAGGATACATTGGTATTCAGTGTGATCGATGGAGAAGAGTTAAAGAAGCTACTGGGATTGAAAAGGACGAGAAAATGATGGAAATATTGATCGATGCGTAAGTCTTCTCATACAACCGTGTGGCAATCAAATCCACGGCATGCAAATACGTGTTTAAAAATGAGCTGTTCATTGTGTAGTTTTATATGATTTACAAGCGATTTGAGGTCGCTTTGCCTCCGGAATCCAAGTACAGAAAACACAAGCCAGATGGCTTATCACGTGTCATACTCAAAGGCGTGTTTGGGGTATTTCTAATTGTCAGATCGACCTGAAATTTTGTATTTGTAGTACAAATGTAACATTACACTAAATCATTTTGTATCCCCCCGTGGTCCATTCGAAAGTAGTGCCTATTTTTAAAGAGTGCCTTTTCTCTTCGGTAGTAAAGGCGATTTAGCGGTCGCACCCATGCTTTTTGTGATTATTTCCTGCATCCTATGTGTGTATTCCACATTTTGGCGCATTTCATTGCGGATTACGTCGAAAGATGACTGTTTGGGGTGCGTTTATTGAAGTACGGGGCTTTCGTCGAAATTTCACTTTCGAAACTCTGTTTTCCGACGGTGCTTGCCTTTGGGGTGATTTTTTTTTCTTAGAAGTTGCAAGACCATATATTTTTGACTGCATTTATTGAAAGAGGACAGATTTACCTTTAAAATGATACCGGTCTTGCAAAATTTGATCTATAGGAGATACTAGAAAAGTGCTTTGAAAGTTGGCAGATTTATAATGGGACCATATGGGAAATGGAATTAGTGTAATATAACCTGTAAGAACGCTGAGAAAGTATTTACAAAATAACATCATCAAAAATGATGTAAAGTGAACGCTACATAGCTGTTTTGTAGATAACTATACGATCCACTGAAAAACACTAACATTTGACATAAAAAAACACCCGTGGATATGGAAATCTTAAGCGCACGATATTGCGGACATTTAAGAATATATGAATGGAAATGCACAAACTCAGTTACTGGCAAACATATGCATTAGTAGGTTGTTTCGTGATTATTTAGAAACGACTACATAATTCGTGTGGTTCAGCCAGTGCAACTAATAAGTATATAAGTTTCTACACCGGACAAAAAAGTGCCAACTTAATTAATACAAGGTAAGTGGTTTACATTATTTAAAATCTTGCAACTTAGGGTTCATGTTGACTTTCAACAGTATATGTCAGTTCAAAAACAAATAGCTTGTTATTATAATTGATTAATGTGAATGTTTTATTTTATTTGTTTGCAACAATTTGGAACCTTTTGGTTTGAGCATTGTAAGCCTAGTGTTTAATTGCCCCTTTGTTCAGCACAAATATGAAATACATGTATCGTGTGAGGTATTTTCATTTAAACTCTCGATTTTGATGACTAAAAGTCGGTCATGCAGTGTAATATTTTTTAAACCATGTAGAGAATCCAAAGGTAGTTTTGGTTTTGTGTTTTTCATGCATAATTTAAATTTCCATAGGAATAAAATAACTCCCTTCGACTGGATTACGGCTTTGTTATGGTAAGCATTTGATACAAATGTTATTAAAATCAGTGTGGTTTTAAATAAATTTTGAGAAAGGGAACGCAAAAAAACAGAAAATGGAAGTGCGTACATGCATCTTGTAACTTTATTGTTTTAATCATTGGAATAAAGTTTAAATTTAGGTGAGCGTGTCGCTTATACTCAATTAAGTTTTTTATGTCTCTTTTGCTCTTAATATATGGTATGAAATGCGTATCTCATGTAACGTTATTTCATGGATTTTAATGACGACAAGTCAGACGTGTTATTTTATTTAACAGTAAAAAAAAATTGTCAAAGCATCAAAAAATCCAAAAGTTTTTCCGATTGAATTTTTGTCATGCATAATTTAATCTTCCATAGGAATAAAATAACTCGCTGCGTCAGGATTTCGGTTTCCTTAATCATGTTTTAGGTAAGAATGGTTAGCATTTGATACACATGTTATTAAAAAATTAGTGTGTTTTTTAATAAAGTTTGAGAAAGAGAGGGAAGAACAGAAAATTTTAAAAGGTTCATATCGTTGTAACTTTGTTGTTTTAAGCAATGGATTAAAGTTAAAATTAATGTAAGCGTGTCGTTAATACTACATTTAAAAAAAAATGACTCCTTCGCTTTCGAATAGTATGAAATACATATCTCGTGTAACATAATTTCATGTAAACTCTGGACTTTAATGACAACAAATTGGATGTGTTATTTTATTTAACAGTAAAATATTTTTTAAAGCATCGAAACAATCCAAAAGTATTTGGGATTGTGTGTTTGTCATGCATAATTTTAACTTTCATATGAATAAAATAACTCATTGCGACAGGATTACGGTTTCGTAAATCTTGTTTTTGGTCAGAATGGTTAGCATTCGATGCAAATGTTATTAAAATATAGTGTGGTATTTAATAAATTTTGAGAAATGTAAGGGAGAACACAAAATGAAAGCTCATATCGTTGTAACTTTATTGTTTAGAGCATTGATTTATAGTTAAAATTGAGGTAGGCGTGTCTTTAATACTAAATTAATTTTTGTATGACTCCTTCGATCTTGTATACTATGAAATACATATTTCCTGAAACATTATTTCATTTAAACTCGGATGTGATATTTTATTTAACAGTAAAATATTTTTAAAGCATCAAAGATTTTTCGTGTTTTTTTTGTCATGCATAATAATATTTTCCATGGGAATAAAAGATTTTTCGATAGTTTTTTTTTTGTCATGCATAATTGTATTTTCCATGGGAATAAAATATTTTTCGATTGTTTTTTTTTGTCATGCATAATTGTACTTTCCATGGGAATAAAATAACTCGCTGCAACAGGATTATGGTTTCATAAATCGTGTTTTGGGTCAGAATGGTTAGCATTCGATACAAATGTTTTTTAATGTCTCTTTCTGCTCTTGTATGGTATGAAATACATATCTCGTGAAACATAATTTCATTTAAACTGTAGATTTTAATGGTGACAAGTCGGATGTGTTATTTCATTTAACAGTAAAATATTTTTAGCTCCTCTGGATTGAGGCCAGCGGGGCTTATGTCATGGTCCTGTGTCCGTCGTGCGTGCGTCCGTGCGTGTGTTAACTTTTTCTTTTAACATCTTCTTCTCCCAAACTACAAGTCCAATTCTGATAAAACTTCTCACAAATGTTCATGGGGTGAATCTCTTTCAAATGTGTTCAAATTATGCCCCTGGGGTCAAATTTGACTCCGCCCTTGGGGTCAATAAATTGACCATATGCTTATATAAAGCCTATTTTGTGCAAACTTTAAAAATCTTCTTGTCCATAACCATTGGGCCTAGTGCTACCACATTTGGTATGTAGTGACATTTAATAGTTCTATACTTTGTTTGTTCAAATTATGTCACTGGGGTCAAATTTGACCCTGCCCCGGGGTCACAAAAATGAACATACGCTTAAATAAGGCCTATTTTGTGCAAAATTTAAAAATCTTTGTTCAAATTAAGCCCATGGGATTTAATTTGACCGTTCCCCAGGGGTCACAAAATTGAACATATGCTTATATTGGGCCTATTTTGTGCAAACTTTAAAAATCTACTTGTCCATAACCATTGGGTCCATTTCTACCAAATTTGGTATGTATTAAAATCTTAAAGTTCTCTACAAAGTTTATTTCAAATTATGCCCCTGGGGTCAAATTTGACCCTGCCCCGGGGTCACAAAAATGAACATATGCTTAAATAAGGCCTATTTTGTGCAAACTTTAAAAATCTTCTTGTTCATAATTATAGAGCCTAGGGCTACTAAATGTGGTATGTAGTGACACCTAATAGTCCTCTACCAAATTTGTTCAAATTATTCCCCTGGGCTCAAATTTGACCCTGCCCCGGGGGTAACAAAATTGAACATATGCTTATATAAAGCCTCTTTTGTGCAAACTTTAAAAATCTTCCTGTCCATAACAATTGGGCATAGGGCTACCAAATTTTGTATGTAGTGACATCTTATAGTTCTTTAACAAGTTTGTTCAAATTATGCCCCTGGGGCCCAATTTATCCCTTGAAGGCTCCCATTAAAAAGTTGTTCAAGAAAATTTGATTCGTCAAAAAACATGGCCACAGGAAGTTGTTGAACTTTGCATGTTTATGCGTTTTTGCTTTTTATTCATTATGGAATGAATAAACTTTTTTCTTCTCAAACTAAAAGTTTATCAAAAAAACACTTGGAATAACTTTTTAATTATAAGAGATAAATCCATACATGTCGAGCGTGAAAGGTAGACCAACATGTTAACTATCCATAAATGTTAACCCTTTACCAAAAGACACTATGCATGGCCCAATTACCAACCCTGGGGGGCCCCACCCACATAGACCATACCCACGCAAAATTTTGTTTGAACATAACTTATTCATTTATTCACCAATTGACTTCAAATTAATACTGAACATCTCATGGTCAAGATGACGAGTTAATTCGGCATAAGCAAAATCTAAGCCAGTTTGGTTGTCAAGGTCCCAATCTATTTCAGCATTATTAAAACCCAAGCCATTTTGGATGTTAAGACCCCAAGCTATTTCAGCATAATTTAAATCCGAGCCAGATTTGCGGTAAAGACCCAAAGCTATTGCAGCATAACTTAAATCCAAGCCAAATTGGCGGCCGAGACCCAAAGCTATTTAAGCATAATTTAAGTTCAAGCCAGTTTGGTGTTCAAGATCCCAAGCTATTTCAGTATTATTAAAACCCAAGCCATTTTTGCGGTCAAGACCCAAGGCTATTTCAGCATAATTAAATTCTAAATAAATATAAAGAAGTGAAACTCCAGCTGCTGGAGTAGTATTGAATTATTATTATAAACAATTAGTAGGTCCTTTATTTAAGGCAAGTGACCGATAGCCCAAACAGTACAAAACAGCACAATACAGCACAATACAAAACAACATAAACACAAATAAGAATAAATCTAAGCCATTTTTATGGTCCAGACCTCAAGATATTTCAGGCTTATTACAATCCAAGCCAGTTTGGTGGTCAAGATCCTGAGCTATATAAGCATATTTAAATCCAAGCCAGATTGGCGGTCAAGACCCCAAGCTATTTCAGCACAATTAAAATCCAAGCCACTTTGGTGGTCAAGATCCCACTCTATTTCGGCATTATTAAAACCCAAGCTATTTTAGATATCAAGACCCCAAGTTATTTCGGAATAATACAAATCCAAGTCAAGACCCTAAGCTATTTCACCATAAATAAAATCCAAGCCAGATTGGCGGCCAAGACCCTAAGCTATTTCAGCATAATCTAAATCCAAGCCAATTTGGTGTTCAAGATCCCAAGCTGTTTAAGTTTTATTAAAACCAAATCCATTTTTGCGGTCAAGATCCCAAGCTATTTCAGCATAATTAAGTTCTAACCATTTTTAAGGTCAAGACCTCAAGATATTTCAGGCTTATTAAAATCCAAGCCAGTTTGGTGGTCAAGATCCTGAGCTATTTAAGCCTAATAAAACCCAAGCCAGAATGGCGGTCAAGACCCCAAGCTATTCAAGCACAATGAAAATCAAAGCCACTTTGGTGGTAAAGATCCAAATCTATTTCAGCATTATTAAAACCCAAGCTATTTTGATGTCAAGACACCAAGTTATTTCTGCATAATTAAAATCCAAGAAAGATTGGCGGTCAAGACCCTAAGCTATATCACCATAACTAAAATCCAAGCCAGATTGGTGGCCAAGACCTAAGCTATTTCAACATAATATAAATCCAAGCCAGTTTGGTGGTCAAGATCCCAAGCTATTTTAGTATTATTAAAGCCCAAGCCATTTTTGTGTTTAAGACCCCAGGCTTTTTCAGCATTATTCAAACTAAGCCATTTTTGTGGTCAAGACCCCAAGGTATTTCAGGCTTATTGAAATCCAAGCCATTTTGATGGCAAGATTCTGAGCTATTTTAGCATTGTTAAATCCAAGCCAGATTGGCGGTCAAGAGTTGAAGACCCCGAGCCAGTTCAGTGGTCAAGATCAAGAGCTATTTCAGCGAATTCAAACCAGATTGGCGGTGAAGACTCGAGCGATTTTAGCATAATTGAAATCCAAGCCAGTTTGATGGTCAAGATCATGAGAAATTTCGGCACATATAAAAAAATCCAAGCCAGATTGGCAGTCAATACCCCAAGCTATTTCAGCATAATTTAAAGCCATGCCAGTTCAGTTTGGTGGTCAAGATCCCAAGCTATTTTGACATTATTAAAACCTAAGCCATTTTGGATGCCAAAACCCCAGCTACTCTGGCATAATTAAAATCCAAGCCATATTGGCAGTCAAGTCCCCGAGCTATTTCAGCATAATTAAAATCCCTGCCAGATTGGTGGCCACGACCGCAAGCTATTTCAGCATAATTTAAATCCAAGCCATTTTTGCGGTCAAGACCCCAATTTCAGCATTTTCAAAATACATGCCAGTTTGGTGATCAAGATCCCAAGCTCATTTTTTTCGTACCCAAAGTTTTGTTGGCATACATTTTTCGTACCAAAAATTTTCGTATCCACATTTTGTTTTCGTACTCATATTTTTATTTTAGTTTTACCAAATGATTTTTTCTCACCGAAATTTTTTTTGGCATAATTGTTTCGTACCGAAAATGTTCGTACCCACATTTTTTTCGTCACCAAAATATTCGTTCCCACATTTTTCTTACCCAAAATGTTCGTGCCCACATTGTTTATCCCTCACTCATTCCATCCCGCGAAACCCTTAAGGTGTCGCAACTCTAGTAAGTATTGATACGAAGTATATATACCCACTTTTTATATTGTGTTAATTAAAGATAGATATTATAAAAAATAAGTATGTCCGACAAATATGTCGTTCTCCCATGTAAGCGGTTTTGTCAGCTAAGAACGTTTGTTTAAACTGCTTAGTTTTCAGTTCATATAAATATATTGATTATTTATTTGCATACATACATAACAAAACCCTTGTCGGTTTGTTTTCTTATATGCCAATTAAATTCCACCGATGCTTAGACATTTATCATGAGAAACACAAAACAAAATCTGACAATTTTGGTTCTCTTTTAATAGTATCATCTTTCACACATTATATTGGCATTCGATTGACCGCTGTTTAAAATATGGGAAAATCGATTTTAGTAACCTCTCTCGACGAAAATGTATAGTTGTGCTATAGTAATTGCAATATTTTCTACATTAAGATAAACATTTACTTCTTTCATTGCTAACCAGTGAGTCTCCAAGTATTATCCAATTAAGTTTAAATATGATATAATTTTTGAGAACATTTCTCTTTTACATGCAGTAAAGCACTTAAAGTTAGATCATAACCCACTTACGTCTCTTGCAGTCAATGAATGCGCCTGGAGTACTACAGCGTCGTGTTGTCTAAGTCCTGTCGAACTGGTTAAATTAGAAGAAGGGCAGAAGAAGCAGTTTTGTAAAGCGCTAACTAAACCGCTGAAGCAGGTAGTCCAGGATAGAAATGCTGTTGCTTGTCTGTCTGCTCTTTTACTTTTGAATCAAGATGCAGATACATGTTATAATTTATGATGTATAGGTTCTAAATGATCAATATTTTTTTGTCCCCCAGTCTATACTATATTATTGTTTTTGCCCTGTCTGTTTTTTGGTTTGTTTGCGTCAAACTTAAGCATTGGCAATAACTTTTGCAGTATTGAAGATAACAACTTGATATTTGGCATGCATGTGTATCTCATCGAGCTGCACATTTTGAGTGGTGAAAGGTCAAGATCAAAGGTAAACTATATGGGGGAGACATAGTGTTTCCCAAACGCATCTTGTTTAAACATGATGTTGTCCTGAGATTCAGTATAATAGCTTGTTCACTTAACATTCTTTAAAAACATGTTTGCAAAGTTATAAAATGATAGCAAAAGAAAAAAAGCTGGATGGACAATCTATGGATTAAACATATGGTTAAGGAATGATGATGATGATGATGATGATGATGATGATGATGATGATGATGATGATGATGATGATGATGATGATGATGATGATGTGGATGATGAGGATGATGAGGATGGTGATGATGGTGATGATGATGATGATGATGATGATGATGATGATGATGATGATGATGATGATGATGATGATGATGATGATGATGATGATGATGATGATGATGATGATGATGGTGATGATGATGATGATGATGATGATGATGATGATGATGATGATGATGATGATGATCATGATGATGATGATCATGATGATGATGATGATGATGATGATGATGATGATGATGATGATGATGATGATGATGATGATGATGATGATTATGATGATGATGATAATGATACTTTTGACCCTCTATTGTTTTGAAAAAAACATTAACTTGCCATCTTCCATCAGAAGTCCCACATAAAAACTACACTCAATTCACGGTACATTATACACATAAATTCGAATCAATATTATCATGGATTCTGTTTAAACAAAATTAATAATTCGCGATACTTTTATTTTATGTTTTTTATTTGTAAATACATGACGATTTGGGTCACGCTACATAAACATACAATTTCACTCGTGAGTCTTCTGGTTCAGGACTCTTGTTTGCTTGTTTCTTGAGTTTTCAACAATTGTATTAAAAACGTTTGTTTATAAGCAGTTCAGTATTAAAATGTAATATATATATATATATATATATATATATATATATATATATATATATATATATATATATATATATATATATATATATATATATATATATATATATATATATACATATATATATTAACATTAGTATGGAATAACAATAGTATTTCATTCTTATGACAGTACCATAATGCAAAGCATTTGGTCACGAATTCACACAAAAAAATGTGACGTAATAGCCTAAAGCTAGTTAACAGTTAACAGAGAAAAGAATTTTACAATTTTATGGTGTGGCCCGGCCTAATTACAAGTTATGTATTAATTTACGCAGCCATCTCCCCCATGTTGTCAATTTCTTAGACCAAAATGTCATGTATTAATAAAACTCTTTCCTTAATAGGCTGGACTTTTCCTTATATTACATACTAGCGTCTAGTGTTAAATGGGTTTATAAACCTCCACTTTTTGCATTAAAATGGAGTACACTCTATACAAGCAGGGATGTAGTTTCATAATTTCAAATTATCAAGGGCGAAGCCCGTTAACGGTTTCGCTAGTATCTTGTTGACTATAATATTACTGGACTTTGGTAAGTATTTGTGTAAAGATTCAAGGAGCAAAATAAATATCAATTAAAACTTTGTCTATGTGTTAACGTAATTGTTCAGACCGAATAACGCTACAAAAAGTTCAAGCGTCGTTTCAAATCATATAATCATTTATATCCTATAAAACCATCCTGTAAAGTTCGCAAAGCTTTCATTTCACGATGATGGTATGTTACAATCTTTTAAACAACATACGCCATGTGCCTATTTTTATTTACTCATTTAGTTTAATAGTAGGATTGGGTCCAAATCGGATTTTGTTATTAATGATGTTGTAAATAGTTTTATAGATGATGTTGATTATGATCCAGATATGTACTCTGTTAGGGCCTCCGTTGATAGATCTCACAACAATCACGGAATAAAATTGCTTGATCTATGTAAATCCTCTAATTATCGTGTTGTCAATGGAAGAATAGGAGATACGAGTCAGTTAACTTACTTCTCTCACAATGGTTTATCCACAATTGATTATTTGATTTGCCATGAACGAAATTTTGTACTTATTAAAGAGTCTGTGGTGCACGTTTTTAATGAATTCAGTGACCATGCACCGTTATCGTTTTCATTATATTGTAACAACAAAACAGTTGATCAATTGTCATACACTGAAACGAAGTTTAAATGGGATGATTCATTGCGTAACCAATTTAGATTGGGTATTATAAGCAACCTACCTATGTTTAACAAAATTGTAGAAGATTTAGATTGTTCAAGTTGTGACTCTATAAATAGTGCGTTAAATAAATTTACTGATGTTATACGTAATGTTGCTGATCCTTTATTTTCGAAAGAATATGTAATAACAAATACACCCAAATTTGAACAGTGTAGCGCTGTTAGACATGCCAATTGATTTGATGTTGAATGTAAAACAGCACACGGTCGCTATGTTTCTCTTTTAAAACAATTTAATTGTAATAAGTCGGAAGAAAATAGACTCCAATTGTTGCAATATAAAAACGAATACTAACGAATTATCAATAGAAAGAAAAAAACTACTTAAGGAATAAGGCCAATGAGATGGAAAGCTTAAAACATCGTAGACCTAAAGAATTTTGGAAATATTTTTAATCAAATAATCGAACTAAAAACGAAAATATTCTTTTGGAAGACTTTCAAAACTTTTTCTCTGATATAAGTCATGGTTTGTTTGATTGTGTAAATGATGATGCTGAACAATTTTGCGGTACTCATAATTTTAATTTGCCGAATTCGCGTTTCCCCGAACTAGATCAGCCATTTACCGTTGAGGAGATTAAATTGTCTGTAAAACGATTGAAGCGCAACAAAGCATATGGGAGTGATTATATTTTGAACGAATATTTAATTGAATGTATTGACATTTTAGCATTGCATATATGTGATTTGTTTAATGCTGTGTTGAACTCGGGTCATTTTCAAATGAAATGGACGGAAGGTATTATAATCCCTTTACATAAGAAAGGCGATAAATCTGATGTAAACAATTATAGAAGGATTACTCTTCTAAGTTGTTTATCTAAGATATTTACATCAGTTGTTAACACTAGATTAGAAAATTTTTGTAGTGACTTTAATATAATTTCGGACGCCCAATTCGGATTCCGAAAAGGGCGCTCAACAATTGACGCTATATACATCCTAATGTTATTAGTTCAAAAATATTTTAATGAAAATAAAAGACTTTATGTTATATATGTTGATATGATGAAATGCTTTGATACTGTTTATCGTAATGCATTGTGGCTTAAAATATACAAAGCCGGCATAGAAGGTAAATTACTTAGAATAATAAAAAATATGTATGAAAATGTTAAGTCATGTGTTAAGCATTGTGCTTCATACTCTGAATAGTTTAACTATGCTGTAGGATTACGGAAAGGGGAAGTTATGTCCCCTTTGTTGTTTTCCCTTTTTGTAGAAGACTTAGAATTACTTTTACAGAGTGATCCCTCTTTCGGTCTAAGTATTGATGACATTGTATTTATATTGTTGCTTTTCGCAGATGATATGGCCATAATCGGTAAATCGCCCGGGGAAGTACAGAAACACTTGGATCTTTTATCAAATTACTGTAAATGCTGGGGATTAAAGGTTAACACTGATAAAACTAAAATAATGGTGTTTCGCAAGCGGGGTAATCTATTACCATCTGAAACGAGTTTTAAATGTTTAGCAAAATGTATGTAATGCTGTAGTGTACGGCGAATTAGGAAGATACCCACTATTT
This sequence comes from Dreissena polymorpha, assembly GCF_020536995.1. NCBI lineage: Eukaryota > Metazoa > Mollusca > Bivalvia > Myida > Dreissenidae > Dreissena > Dreissena polymorpha. The sequence continues at coordinate 1,236,313 of NC_068364.1, forward strand.
ATTCGTAGATATGTTAGGATGGTTAAATACTGGTTTAAACTTATTCAAATAAAAATAACATAATTTTAAAATCAATTTATAGTCAAGCTCTAAATGATTGCCAAAATGGTCGTTCCAATTGGGTATCTTATATAAAAAAATTGTTAGACATCTACGGTTTGTCATACGTGTTTCATAATCCAAGCTCTGTTGATGTTAAAATATTTATACCACATTTTAAAAATGTTGTTATTGATACCTATAAACAAGAGTGGTTCCGATCTGTTGAAAATAGCTGTGTTTAAGATATGTACCGTGTATTTAAGCCTATGTTTGTTCACGAAAACTATTTAGATTTACTACCTAAATCACTAAGACACTACGTCACAAAGCTTCGAACTTCGAGCCTGCCACTTAGAATTCAAACTGGAAGATATGCTGGTCAAAATATACCTCGAAACGAACGTTATTGCCTTTGTTGTAACGAATTAGATGTCGAAGATGAGTTTCATTTTGTTTGTAAATGCCCTTTGTACATTAATATTAGAAGAAATTACCTTAAGAAATGTAACTATGTTAGGCCTTCTGTTTATAAATTCCACCAATTGTTGAATACAACGAATACATTTGAACTAATTAAATTAGCAAAATTTGTAAAAGATGCTATGATTTTAAGAAATAATATTTCTAATGTTGTTACCTAACTTCAAAAGTTATCCTCCATATTTAAAAGAAGTAGTTTACCTTGAATTTTCATAACCGTATACGATGCTGCTTACGTTTACATTTTCACTATGTTTATTTCTGTGATATATTTGATTGTGAAATTTATAGTGTTTAGACGATGTGCACTGTGCAAGTCTGAATAAATATGTCTTGTCTTGTCTTGTCTATTTACTCATTTAGTGAATCTACCAATTGCCTCCCGCTTGCTTGCCATTGATCTTTGCTCTCTTGTATTATCCGCAGCTGCAGGGTGTGGATGAGGGGCTATTGTAGAGGCATCAGCTCTGGATCAGCTGGATCAACAATGAAATTAGTAACAAGTGGGTTTCCTTGTTGATATCAATGTACTTAGTGCACATTCTTGGATGCTATCATGGAGTGAACCTGTTTACCTATTCTTTCTTTGCTTTGACCGGCACCACTGTCCAATTGTTGGCATGCACAAGCACAACTCTGAAATAGCATATTAGCAGTGGTTTTGATATATTAAAGAAAAGGAGTCAAATGACCCGTGATTGAAAATGTCACTGTTTTCAGGGGTCAAAATACAGAAAAACACAGTTATTTTGTTTGTGCAAACTAGATAATTTTTCTTCAAAATACTTGTCAGATAAAGGGCAGATACATTTAAGTCAGAATATATCATTTAGCCTTCCTGTAACATTTGCATTAAAATGATGTGATGCTGCATCAAAATGATGCACAGCATATAATTAGCCAGAGTCCAAAGTAAAAAAATTCAAAAATGCTTGCAGAAAGCATGATTCTGTGTCAATTGAAATCTCTGTACAAGCATTTTTGTAATTTGGGAATGTACACTAAAACTAATAATAACAATAATGTATTAAAAATGCCATTTCAATACGTATTTCATTCATATAATGCAAATCAGTTAACCGACCAACACGTGTATGGGTTAAATGGTTTACCAGTACTAAGTGATCATACTTGGGTCAGTAACTGACAATAACTGTCCTACTAGAGGATAAAGGAGACTCGCTTCTGCTAATTTCATAACCAAACACCCGATTTCCTCTTTTTCATAACAATACATAGTTTAACCTTAAGTAAAACATGAAAAATTAAATAAATAACCAATGAAGCACGTCAAATCGTCTTTAAATATAAATTAGTTACTTTATCAATTGAAATCTAGTTACACAATGCAGTTTCCATACTCCAAGTCAGATGTGATCTCTCCAGTTCCTGATACCTGACCAGGTATGTTTCTTCCTTCCGACACAGAAGACAGGCGGCTGATGACTGTTCGTAGGTTCAGAGCTTGCTGGTCTAACACATTCTGGACAGTAAATATTGCACAGTTTAGTCAGCATGCCTTTCCAAAGAGCTTCAAAAATAAGGCTTAGCTTTATTTACCGACAGTATATCAAATCGGTTCAATATTAAATTTCAGAAAAACCAATATTTATTTTAAATTGAGATAAAAAAAAATACACTGGATAACAATATATCATTGCATAATATAATAAACAATCAATAAACATGTATACAAGTTTCATTCATGACATATTAAAGGAATTAAAACATGTATACTTTAACTCAGAATAATGCATAATTAATGTTCGATATAACTGAATATATATAGGAGAAGTTAATCATTTATTATTAATTTCATGGTTCATTTGTCTCATGATAGATCGATTTTTACAACAATTTCTGGAAAATGTACGAATTTTATGAGGCAAGCAAGCTTATAATAAAAGCGCACAAGGCACACATAATACTATCAATACTTCTTAAGATACGTTGCAGAACAAAATCTCTATGTCATAAAACAAAATTCATATCGAAACGTTTGCTTGGTAAACTCGCAAATCTTGCAAAGATTAGAGTAAGAAATGTATAACTTACAGCCCGATTAGTATATTAGCCACACCTCTTTCTTTGTCTGTTCAAAAGATGCTTTTAAAGATCTTCCAACGTTCAGTCGTATCGCCACGATTGATCAATTTCAAATGAAATTGCTTGTCTCTATCCTGTGTTGCTTTTTTCTGCTCTTTCGGTTTCGATTTTGGTCCAGGCATTGTTTGTAAACAAACACGCGGATGTGCGCAGCGCGCATGCGGTTATTTCACGATTGTATATGAGTTTGAATTATGTGGTTATAAATAAATCATTTCGCGTTTGCAACGCTTCATAATTTTCAGGTTTGAACAAAAATCGTCAAAAGATACATTTAATTGATATGTTCGAGATTTGTAAATGTGCAGTATTACTGTTTCCTCGCGACAAAAACATCACTACAACGAAAATTTGCAAGTCTAAAATATTATTTTCATTTTGTCAATTTACCAATCTGTGAAGAGGTCCCTTTAAGCTCACTTCTTGTTACGCGCCAATGACACATCCATGGGTTTCTTATAACGTGCAACCACGTAAAATTGTATACATGTATTTGCATTGTGTCGTCTGCATTCAACGTGTTAAATGGAGTACACTCTTATCTGCTGTCTTAAAAACAAAATTATGCAAGTTTTACATCCAATTTCATTTCAACAAGTTTAATCAAACGCTTTTAACCGACACTGAGATCTCAAGATATTAGAACGTTTGGAATGTATTGCTTGTATAAATGCGTTTGTGACTAGCACAGTAAGGGTTCGTAAAATGGAATTATTTTGAAAAAAAAAACATGAAATAAAGATCTGCAGTGTAAAGGTATGTTATAAGTTTAGTTATATATATATATATATATATATATATATATATATATATATATATATATATATATATATATATATATATTGTTTTAATTTAAACCTATTAATACTAAGGCTTTTTTGCATCAAACGCCTAAGGAGTATTGAGACACTCTTGTCAGTCTTCTGGGTAGAACCAGTACTAGGATTACTCAGTTAAACGGTTGAACACGCTCATGGAGTAAAAATGGAAATACTAACATCCTGATAATTAGTTGCACAGTATATCCTCTACTGCTGGAAAACAACAAAATACAAAACAAATGTTATAATGCAGCACTAACAAAAGAAATAACGTGTCAAATCCTAAATCCGAACAGCTACTTTTTTCGAACAAAATATAAATATCAGTTTTATTAATAAATCGTGATGGATGGTGGAATTATGAAATCGGTATAATAAAATCACTACTGCGCTCTTCCTTTTCTTCGATAGGTTGATAGCAAATCGCGTTTGATGTCGAAACACTTAAAATTGAATAAATCCTGTCCATTCCATTAAGTGAAATTATCAATCGGCTAGAGTTACTCACTATTTTGCTGCTAAGGTCGTAAAACAGTACGTATTTTTATTGTTTTAACGACAAATCAATGTTATTTATGTAGAAACACGTTTTTATTGTGTGTGATATACTTCGACATGTTTATTGATCATATGCTTAAGAAATCGATTCTGTTCGGAATTTCGATACCAAATTAAGGACTGCTTCTAAATCCGAATTAAAATCTAGAGCGACCATTCTCCGTCATTTAATGAAGCCTTAACATTACCGCAGATCTAGATACAACTATAACAAAGCATCTATATATATATAGCTTTATGTCTATGTGCTATTCCCAGTTACATTTGTTTATACTATGCTAGATCTATGTTAATAGCTCGAAACTTGCTGTTATCATTCAGTCATGAGCCAAACCAACAAACACAGACGACAAAAGTATAAATAATTTTGACTACTAAAGGTTCCGTCAACCACGACGACGAAATAAGAAAAGTTGTAAAATACCGTATTGTTTACCATAATTAGTTTATATTGATTAAAATATCACGACTGGTATATTACGTTGCTTGAAAAATGTTGTTAAGTTTTCATATTTTCAGTATATTCGGTAATACATTTTACTGGGTATGTCTACCAGGTAACTACCAGTTAACTATAAATAAAGCCAGTAGATTGATCATCATCGTCAAGTAGTAAACACAGGAATGCAAATTGTGCTTGCGTAGTGAATTGTATATATTTATACATAAAATGATCATAAATCTACTTGCGTTGTTTATATTGTGTATATTGTTATGTCACCTATTTTCGCGTTGCACTTTCGATTTCACATCGCGAAATTGTATTACCGAATATACTGAAAATATGAACTTTTTTGCAAGTAATGTAATATACCAGTCGTGAAATTTTAATCAATATAAACTTATAATTGTTAAAAAATACGGTATTTTAGAACTTTTCTTTTTTCGTCATTCGTGGTTGATGGTCCTTTTAAACTAGAAATAAATGTTGGCTTATTAAAACAAATTAATTTCACTTTCTCGCGATTTTCAGAAAATTACTTGTAAATGTTGCATCTGTTTTTAAATACAGTTGGAAATGAAAAGTAAATATTAAAAAATGTTCGTAATAGTGTACATCTAGTTAAGAGCTGTCTCGCTTCGACTAGAAGTGTTCATAATAGCGAACAATATAAAAATAGGCTAAGGTGTCCGGTATGAATTCGGAGCATTGCCTCTAAGGTTATAAAACCATGCTTCGGTTGTGCAATTACAAACCCAAATTTCTTGCGCATTTTTCTGTGAAGCTGTCAGCGACCACTTTTGTTACTTCAGTGTAGGTAATTGAAGCGCAATGCTAATTTATTTCTTTATTGTATTCAGATTACAGGAATCAGTCATGGCTATCCGTGAACAACATATGCTTGCAAGATTGGTTCTTCGATTGGCATTGTTTCACCTCACGATCAAACACGTTGTGGTATCAGCACACACATCATGTCCACAAAACTCATTTCGAACCTGTAACTGCGAGTGTTATGAAAATACGACGCATCTATTTATAATTGATTGTTCATCAGAGTCATTTAATGAGGTACCAACATTTGGCAACGTTTCACTCAGTGTCATCATAAAGCTTAATCTCGCCAACAACAGTCTTTCGCGCTTAACCGCGATTTCTGCATCTCCATTTGCAGGATTCATCAAATTCATCAATTTGAAGACATTGGATTTGAGTTACTCATCTATATCAATGAACGGATCGAAAGGATCTGTAATCAATGTTACGACATTCGCAGGACTCGATTCTCTAGAGGAACTTGACGTTTCAAACAACCACAACCTGCCTTTCACAAATTTGACAGATCCAAACCTCTTCAATAACTTGACATCTCTGAAAATATTAAAAATGTATGGAACCACAAATGTATCGCATGCAACAGAGGGCTATCCGAATAAGCTGTGGTCTAATGTGCCCCCACTAGAAGAAATCTGGATAGATGGACTACCATTTGAAGTGTTTGGAGAAGAGTTTAAACGAATGCCAAACTTGAAAAATATCCGCATTTCTGGCGATTTAATAGATCTACTGTGGCTGGCTCATAAATATTGTCATATCGAACATATTAGCAATGAGATGCTTACAAATTTGGAACATGTCTCAAACCTTTCCATAGTTCATAGCAATGTCCATTCAATTTCCGAGCTGGCATTTAATGGCGTCAAAAATCTAAACGTTTTGGACCTTTCGTGTAATTTAGAATTAGGATTTGGCAATGCGTCAAGGGGTTTTGGTCACCTAAATAGCGGCCTAAAAATGCTCGCATTAAACAATATTGAAAGACGATATTATGTAATTATTAATGATAGTTTCGTAAGGAGCCTGCGCAATACATCTCTTACTCATCTATACATAGAAAGCAATATTTTCAGGTTTGATGAGAACGCTTTTATCAATTTACCAATTAGTTTAAAGAAGTTGTATGCTCGCAACAATAGATTTGATCTTGATTATTACCTTACGCGAATGAAAGACTTAACTAATTTGGAATTATTAGACCTCTCATTAAACAAACTTACGTTTTTTAACAATGACACAAACCATGAACAAAAATTTTGTTCATCGGGTTAAACTGAAATACCAAGGAGAGGAAACAGTCGACTTTTCACGAACGAAATCAAAAATGCAGCTTTCCGCATAGCAGGCTGCATAAATGAAGTTCAGGTCGAGATACCGGCTGTTTTGCCACCTAAACTTGAATCACATAATGTTCATTCTAGTAACATGGGCTTAGCATTATACGGATACATGTCAAAAATAATTCGTTAAAAACTGTTTATGCCTCAAACTCTTTATTGAACAGTTGGCCGAATCCTTTTCCTGAGTCTATATCCCTTAAACATCTTAAATTGAGTTCCAATCTTTGTTCCGATGTTCATCTAGATATACTTAAAGGCCTTCCTTCTCTTGAGTTGCTAGACCTGTCTGGAAATTATCTTAGCTTTGCCATGACAAATTATGGTGATTTATTTGAAAACAATATGCAGCTAAAACATCTCGATATATGAAGAAATGAACTTAAGGCATTAAATAATACTCTTTTTAAAAATCAGATCAATATGACGTTCTTGAACCTGTCACAAAACAAACTTAAATCGTTCACCATTTATGCAGAGAACTTAACAAAACTTGAAGTGATAAATCTTTCACAAAATTGCTTTTTGACTTTAACGGATTTTAAACAGATTTACACGTTTTTAAAAACCATGTTGAAAACAGAAACGAAACTGTTGTTGATCTGAGAAACAATAATATTCTATGTTCATGTAACGCTGATGACGTGGCATTAATGAAAAGCCTGGCTGAAGACTTCCGAAGTCAGCGGTATTTACTACAGTTAACATGCAATGAAAAAGAAGTAAACAATGAAACAGGTTTTGAATCATTCAAAAACAATTTTGATAACAAGCGTAGAATCCAAGTCTATACATCTCTGATTGTAGTTGGTGTGATAATGACCGTGAGTAGTTTGTTAACCATAATTGTCGCTAGGTTGGTGTATAAATTGCAATTGAAAATAAAATACTGCTTTTACGTTCGAAATAGCAAACGGCGTATGCGAAATGGATATACCGTCATTCAAAATTAAAATGATTGGTCGGTATAAATATCACGTATATTTGGCGTATTCTTACGAGGGACAGGAATTCATCGCGGACAATGTCTTACCCAAACTGAGTGAACTCGGGTACAAAGTGTTCAGTCAAGAAGACATTATTCCTGGTTTAAACCTTTGTAGTGTTATTAGAAAAGCTATCCACGTCAGCAGATGTGTTTTGTTTGTTGTAAGTTCAGGTTGCGAGGACTCTAATGAATGGTGTATTGCGGTCCATATGGCAAACGAAGAAGCAATCCAGAGAAGGAAACACATCACGTTGGAACTATTATATGATTATAACTGTTTGGATGGGATACCGGGTGCAGACAAGTTAATACACCAAAACTATTTCATGGAATTTCCTCGTCATGGCAGTGACCATGAGGTAACCGCGTTCTGGACTGACTTTGAACATAAACTGATTTCTATTGATAACTCTGCGATAGAAACATCAATGACTTTTCTAGCAACGAATACTGAACGCTCCTAAAGCAATTGTCTTCATGTGATTATATTACAAATATAAGACATCGCTTGGAATTTACAATACGTGTAAACATTTGCGACGCTGTTATCATATAGTGTCTATACATGTTAGGGCCAAAAGCGTGTGAAATACTTCATTGGTGTATAATGCGTGACACGTGTAATGAGATCACCCCTTATATATTGGTCGACCAATAGCCGAAGAGGACCAATAACCTTAAACTTGTTAAATTAATTAAAATTCGATCGATCGTGGATAAAATGTGTTGCAGAAAACATATAATAAAATATATTAATATTTCCAGTTGTATGTATATATAAATATATATACTCGTATATACATTTAATATTTACATTTACCTGATCTTCAACGATTGTATATTCGTGTACATTATTGATTACTTGTGTGTGCTTAATATTGTTTGTTGCCTAAAACTGTATATATTTTTAATAAACGTCCCTAACACTATTTTTCAGTTAGAAAAGTAATTGTTTATCTTTCTTAATTAGTGTGCGAATAATTTAACAACACGTATCTATTTAAAAGATCTCACACATTTATGGATATGTATAACGTTCCTTTTGATCGAAGGTATCAATATTTACTCCGAGCAGCGATGCATACGACTTATTCAAAGCTGTTGGTACATGCTACAGTTAATATGCAAACATGTTATATGTGCCTCGGTCAAGGAAAACGGGATTTAATGCAACTTCATGAAATTTGACAGTACATAGTCTTAATTCGAATCAGGGTAATGTGCGTCCAAAAAGTAGGTGACGAGGTCAAATCCTAGAAATACATTGTTACCACTCCCGAAGCCTCGTTTATCCCTCAGTCTTGACGAAACTTGGTCAGAATGTTAATCTTCACAATAAGTAAGCTGAGTCATATGCGTTTAAAAACTAAGTTAGCTTATTGGATCATACAAAAGCCTTGTTACTACAATAGAGACCACGTTTAAGACTCAATCTTGATGAAGCTTGGTCAGAACGTTAATTTTGACAATCTTAGGGCGCGTCGCGTGTGTCCAAAACAGTAGACAATTGCCTCATTTACCTCAAACGTGGGTGAAAGCTGCATTGCCATCAAGGCCATCTTGTTCAGTTATCTTGCAAGGAAGATGATGGAAATATTTTTGGATGATTTTCATGAGTTATGATGTCATGAAGTTTTAAGTCCATGCATTTAGTTGGTCTCTGGATTAAACCTAATAGCATCGAACAGTTGAAAAATAAATGTTAGATCATTTGTCAGATTAGTTGAGTTGACAACGTCAACTTACTTCCAAACGATTTAGTCATGACATGCAACAACAACTGCGAATTACTGATGGAAATATCTCTTAAAAGACGGCGTTGATTTTAAGTGTTATTTTGTTGTTGTTTTTGTTGAAAACGATCGTCAATCAAATAGAAGAGTTATGACTACTGTTTCGGATGTATTTCTGTACAATTCTTGACCGAATTACATCCTCATAGATTTAAATTAGTGCGAATGGAGCTTACAATATCATCCGACAGCCTACACTGAGATCGTAAACGCTTAACGAAGACTAGTATTTGTAGAAAAATCTTAAACATAAACACGTTGTGTGTCACAAAGTTGATCATTCCAAATATTAATTAAACATTGATTAAACGACTCCACAAGTACTTATGTTTGATAGACCAACATAATACATCGGTATCAGGGCTCGAATTTAAGTTTTTTTCTACTTGCAAAACATTGCGGGCAGCTTTAATACTAATTCGCAAAATTAAAAACATTCTCGCAAAATTTAGTTTTATATTAAGTTCTTTTTTCCACTTTTTCACTGTTTTCGTAGAAGGATTTAATTTCCGTTTTTTTTAACTCAACGGTTAACTTTGCTTTATCTTCCGTATTGTTATTTCCGTCAGTGGGCAAAAATAAACTAGTTATTTTTTGCTTCGACGCCATGTCTGTTCAAGTTCAATGAACACGTGTGAATAATCGACTGTTTCACGTTCTGTGTACCAATACCATCCGCGTATCTGTACTATAAGTATACCATTCTACATACAAGGTGCACGCTTTAGCATACGGGTATTCGGACGTTCTATAAATTGACCTACGGTTAAAAGTTCACGACGTCGAGCGCATTAAGCAATATTACTCTCTTTTTTTACTATTTCTTTACTCGCAAAATAATACTAGTGGCTTAAAACTTTACTCGCAATCGATATTTTTCACTCGCATTTTGCGAGTGTGCGAGTGATGAATATTTTACATTTTTTTACGTTTCTTTTAAGAGCTAGATACAGTTTGATTACTAGCAATAAAACTAAATTATGCTCCGATGTTGACATTTCGACAATATTACCGTAAGGTATTCTAAGCACACGCTGATACCGACACGTTTATTCGTATAAGATGGAGAACCAAAATGTTTATATGTGTGGTAAGATCAAATAAATAGAAACAGATTGCCCAAATGCGTAAAATTTTAGACTTTGCTGCACAACAAAGAAGGTCAACCAGTATTTTATATATACAAGGCAAAGCGTTTTCTATTTTGCCTAGTTTAGGTAATTTTAACAAATGCGAAAATTCCATCTATCCATTCGGGCTTACTGGCGAGAAATTTCTCCAACATATTATTTGCTATTTGCAAAGGTCAATGAAAGTGAAAACCTGGGTTTGACAGCCAAGAAATCATCACTTTAAACTGGTATCATTCGTTTTACCTGATAATTTTGTTATGCTATTAGAATATTATATACGGCTGGATTCGTGAATCTGAAATTAGAGAAGAGAACTTGAGATAAAGAAATTGAAAGTGATAGGGAAATGTGTTGTCAAATTTATTGTTCACTTTAATTTGTGTGCAACATTAAATTTCATTTTATAATTTATTGCACAGTGTTGTATGTTTACACCGGTGTTTGGAACTACACTTGTTTTCGGACATAGATTGGTGATACCGTCTACCAGTGTAATAAGTTTTTCTTTACTCTTTTAATGCTGAAATAAAAGTTTAATGAGAATAGTTAGTGAATGTTTGCTCAGATGTCGGCTGCATTCTACTTATGGTCAACCATCATTTGATTTGTTGTCAAATCACTTCTACAAATGTATTAACAGTTATCTCCCTGGTTGATTGCTAGAACAAAGGTCTGCTTTACCAATATTTTATGAGAAAAAAAGTAAAGGTTTGTTGAACAAAATACCTTGTTTTTCTTTTAACATGTTAATTATATGTTATATTGGTAATTTTATAACAAAACTTTTTTTACTTAAAAAAAACAACAGAATTGTAATCGTTTAGTAAAAAAAAACCAAGAACAATTAACAGAGTGTTTTAAATCATTTACTATCGTATTTAATTTCCTCGTGCTTGACTTTGGTGGTGAAAAGGAGCTGAAAATAAAGAATTTCAAGACAATAAACATAAGCGATCTTTGAAGTCCATTTATGGGAATGAAGTTTAAACCAGTAATCTTAGTACCTTGTCCATGTTTAGAATATATAGCGTCATCTGGCATGAAAAAGTACTAGTGATGTCACTATTTTACTAATGAATGCAAGCCTTTTCACAGGATTTGTATTTCAGGAATAGCAGAAAAACGCAAAAAGGTTGGTGATGTGAAAGGGGGCACCCCCTTAAGCGTGTCGATTAAAAAAACTGTGTATTTATACTAATTTAAAATCTATACTACTTCAGAGATATAAACCCAACAAGTTTCTTTCAATATCTTTATTTTTCTTCGTTTTTTTTCCTAAAATTCTTATACACTACGGATTCGTAACATTGCGGATTTTAGGATCAACGGATCCGGATAAAACTTGTCGGGTCATTCATATAATAACATAGTCAGCATAATTTCTGAAAACATACTACATGTATTCCCATACCTTTTTACTATTGCAACAAGTGTATATAGTTATGTTGATCATTATCAAATAGTAGCAGGGTTGACACTTGATTGTTTTCATTAAAGGTATCAAGACGTTATTTGGTGCTTTATGACTCTAAAAGAGAAACAACTTGTTTTTGACATTAGTAGAGTTGTGAGACAAACGGTGAAATTAAAAAATCTATTTAATGTTTAATTCAATTATTAATTATATTTTTTATGATGTATGTAGACGTTACTTACCCTTATAGAGTTAACTTTCAAATGAAAATTATGTACGAAAGAACTACATATCAAGACTTGTTTTACAATTAAAAAGGTTATGGTCATTTTGAGACGCTCGACCGTTTCATATGGTTACTCCATGGGAGGCAAAGTCATAAACGTCGAGGATAATGAGACGGCTGAAAGAGCAGATGGAAAGGCGTTTCAAAAAGCCGCTGGAGGTTTGTACTCCTCGGGTTTCGGAAAGTCAGAGCTGGAGAGGCTGTAGAGCGCCAGCCGAGAGCGAAGGGCCCACGAGCATCATTTTGTCCTGAGCACTGGCCGTAGCGTCGGCTATAGAGCGCCTGGCAGGCCTCATACTAATAATGTCGGGTAAATTCCAGAAGGAAGGGGCCATGGTGGCCATATATTCCTCCTAATTGTATGTTGGAATAAGTTATTTAAATATGTCGGTATTTGGCATGTTATGTAGATATGTAGATAGTTGTGGTCTACTGCAAACGGTATGACCACTGAGAGTCTGCCGTGAGAGAAGCATCTGTTAGGGGGTGGACAATGTGATGTGTCGTATGAGCCGTCCGCAGTAATCGTAAATGCGCTTCTGATGCAGCTAGCGTAGAGACGCTTCTTAACGAAGCATAGGGGCGCTGTTGCAAGTAGCGTAGAGACACTGCTGTCGCATTAAGCTTAGAGACTCCGCTGCAAGTAATATAGAGACGCTGGTGCTGCAGTAAGCGTAGAGACGCTGCTGCCTCAATAAGCATAGAGACGCTGCTGTCGCAGTAAATGTAGAGACGCTGCTGTCGCAGTAAAAGTAGAGACGCTGCTTCCGAATTAAAAATAGAGACGCTGCTGAAGCAGTAAGAGTAGTGACGCTGCTGCCGCAGTAAGAGTAGAGACGATGCTGCCATAGTAAGAGTAGAGACGCTGCTGCCGCAGTAAGTGTAGAGACACTTCTGCAGCAGTAAGTGTAGAGTAGCTTCTGTCGCATTAAGTGTAGAGACGCTGCTGTCGCAGAAGCCGTAGACAAGCTGCTGCCGCAGTGTGCGTAGAGACGCTGCTGCAGCATTAAGCGTAGGGGTGCTGCTGCAAATAGCATAGAGACGCTGCTGTCGCAGTTAGCGTAGAGACGCTGCTGTCGCAGTGTGAGTAGAGACGCTGCTGCAGCAGTAAGAGTATAGACGCTGCTGCAGCAGTAAGTGTAGAGACGCTGCTGTCGCAGTTGGCGTAGAGACGCTGCTGCCGCAGTAAGTGTAGAGACGCTGCTGTCGCATTAAGAGTACACACAGGGCCTTGGTTGTCTGATGACGTCATTCACGTTACGCGAAAGTGTTTATTTTGCACGTGAACATGGATCAAAGCTATGCGTGTGCTACCTGGATGGGAGACAAGCGTTCGATAAAGTGTGGAATGACGGCCTCTTTTACAAGCCCCGAACAAAAATAGACAACACTTCACTGCTCGCATTCATGGAATTATACTCGAACATGAGTAGTTGTGTGAAAAATCGTGGCCATACATCGAAATGGTTCCCTGTTCGTCAGGGAACCCGCCAAGGCGGCAAAAATTCACCGATCTGCTATCTAGTATATATTAATGGTTTAATCAATGCTCTTGAACATTCTGGCCTAGGTTTCTGTATGTACGGACTGAATGTGAACAGTCCTACAGTAGCAGACAACATGATTCTTATTGCATTTTCAAAGCACGCACTTGTTTGCATGATGAAAATATGCTATGACTATTCGTGCAAATGGCGCTTTGAATACAATCCATCAAAATGTGCAGTTATAGTATTCAACGAACAGCGATGCAGTCGACCGGAACGTATTTGGACACTCGGTCGCGAAACTATACAGGAAGCAGAATCGTACACACATCTTGGACTTAAATGTGACCATAACATGTCGAGCGGTGCACTGATGTGTGAAGCGTCGTCGAAGATGAGAGGTACTCTCAATTCTATTCTTCATTGCGGATTTAATCCTGCCGAACTTAACCCTATAACACTTCGAAAAATATATGTTAATGTGGTTTCGCCCAAAGCTTTATACGGTTCGCCGCTATGGTGCAATTATTCTAATAGTGACATAATGCAACTTGAAGTATCCCATAGAAGATGTGTTAAACAAATTCTTAACGTCGGTAGAAACACAAACACCGATGTTGCTTTGTCATGTTTAAACATTGAATCCGCGGAAGAACTGATAGACTTTGAGAAACTTGAGTTTTTTGGGCAACTGTGCCGGCTTCCAGTGAGATTTTTGGCCAAGAAAGTGTTCATCCATAGACTATTACGATATTGTTTAGGGTGCGTGAATATGCAAGGGCTGATTCCTGACATCTACAGACTTTTACAAAAGTACAGTCTGATGCCTACCCTAGAAACGTACCTGGAACGTGGTGTATTCCCCGGAAAGATGTCATGGTAACGGACAATCAAAAAAAGTGTTAGAATGGCAAACAGACAAAGACGCTCACAAAATGCAAATGAAATTACATGCCTCGAGGTCTCAAAGCTATTTAAAGCTGATAGACCGCTTACCGCCATCGTCATTTGTAAGACTTCACCTTCACTCTCTGTGATAATCCATAAGTCAACGAAGATTCTAAGTATGGCGATGTCGAGGATGTTTGCAAGTAAATGTGCAATTTGTAATAAGTTCACCGACAGTATTGTGAACCATACTCTCTGGTTTTGTGATACAACGGAATCCAAAAGGAATAATCTTATTGTTGAATTGTACGAAGTGACTGGGCACTGCAAATATATGAAAATTATGATTCTTCCAGTAATGGCAATGAGTAGACATCTAGTGTGTCTTGCACTAACAGTAAATGAAGATGACCTCTTTAGAAATTTCGTTTTACTCAAACTCATATGTGATTTGTTTTAACTTGATTATGATACATTCACTTGAAATCGACTTTAATGTTTCTTTATAATGGCATGAAATTGACAGGATAAAATTGTCAATATATTATTGATAACCTAATTTTAGCTTAAATTTTCGTTTTCGTTTAAGGTAACGTATATTATGTTATCAATAACAGTAAAATAGTGGGGTAATCGAATACTTGATGTTTATTTACCTACTATTTGGTATTAGATAAATAACTTCTTATGAGAAAATAGCTTTATAAGTTAACAAATAATACACCAACTTTCGCTTTCGACTTTGGTATGTGATATTGTAAACTTAACAACAGATGAAATGATATCATAATGTTTTTATTCTGTATATTTATTCATGATTACATGTTTTGTAAATCATGCTACCCTTGCTAGGTTAAACATGCCTAGTGATTATTTATGATTATTGTATAACTATGTTGTTCGAATCTTCGATATCGGAGGAAATAAAGAATATATGTTAGCGTAGAGACGCTCCTGCCGCAGTAAGCGTGGAGAAGCTGCTGCCGCAGTAAGCGTTGAGACGCTACTGCCACAGTTAGCGTAGAGACGCTGTTGTTGCAGTAAGCGTAGAGACGCTGCTGCCGCAGTGTGAGTACAGATGCTGATGCCGCATTAAGCGTAGGGGCGCTGCTGTAATTAGCGTAGAGACGGTGCTGCCGCAGTTAGCGTAGAGACGCTGCTGCAGCAGTGTGAGTAGAGACGCTGCTGCGGCAGTTTGCGTAGAGACGGTGCTGCCGCATTAAGCGTAGGGGCGCTGCTCCATGAAGAGTAGGTAAGGTGACTTATAACCCCGCTTGTTATATTTCCTATTTATACACCAAAATATGGTTAAATTCATTGATGGCCTTAAAGCTTCAGCTAATATTTTTTATTATTAAAATCTTTGAGACCATAAAAGAATGTTTTGTAACATGTTTTTGTCGATATTCATTTGTACATTTTGAAGTGTAGGTCTTCTTTTTTGGCGGTAAACTGACCTTTCGATGTAATATCTCTCGATGTATGGCACATGTTATCATATGATGCTTGTTTGTGAAAATAAATTTTAATATTATAAAGAGTTCAGTAGAGACGAATTTGAACAGGTAAACACGATTTAAAAATTATATACACTTCGATGACAAATCCGATCGTTTAAGTGTTATTTATCCTAGAACGATTAAACGAGCATCCTCCTTTGCAGAACACTTTTAACCTTCAAATTTTGTGGAGTGCAGTGGTATAATAACTGTGTGGGTGCGGCGCTATTTATAAATTTAGATGATAAAATCCCCAAAAACATAGCATACAAAATGAGCTTTTTGTGAGAGGATGTGTCATAGCCATGAATCTGACATGACGTGTATCCACATTGCATAATACCAGCTAAAAGTGAAACAGATTGTATTTTGAAATTTGACACTTTTGCCATGGCGTCGCGCGAGGCGGATTGGGGTTGGGATTTTGGCAATTTCGATATATATATATATATATATATATATATATATATATATATATATATATATATATATATATATATATATATATATATATAATGAAACGTTTGTCCATCTTACATACATCGTCTTTACCGAAATATTCATCAATATCTTTCATTAGTCTGTCAATTTTCAAATAAATACTTATATTTTGTCGCGTTAATAATATATATATTTCAGTGTTATTATATATAATGAAACGTTTGTCCATATATATATATATATATATATATATATATATATATATATATATATATATATATATATATATATATATATATATATATATATATATACCAATACATAGTGCCAGTTACGCGGTCTCTGTAGTTTTCAGACTGTACTTACGAGGTCAATATAAAAAACGGGGTCTATATACAACCCCGCAATCTAGGCTCCTTTAATTACTATGAGGGGGGTGTAGGGGAGGTAATGCAATCAAATCTCACAATAAGGTCTTAAATCGAAAACCACAATCAGGTCTGAAATTGAAATTGTATATACCTCGCAAATAAGTTCGCTATATATTTCCTTGTATAAGACGTTAAATAAATGACGTATTTATATACAATAATAATAGTAGGTACCCCTATATACCTTAATTCGTGTTTATATCGGATAAAAAAGGGTATGGAGATACATGTATTTAAAGTGGGAACCCCATAACCTATTTCTAAATCAGAGACCCCGTAACTGGCCATATGTGTGAATATATATATATATATATAGATATATAGATATATATATATATATGTGTATATATATATATATATATATTTCTTTTTTTATTTGATACGTCATGTTCAAACAACAACAAATTATTACACCCGTAAAATATTACGGACTTGTAAACTGTTACCCGTGTCAAATATTTTCGAACAGATGCTTCTATTTTTGATAAAATATAAGATTTACAAGTGTAGACCAGCTTATCATTCTGAAATACATTATTTAAATCCATTTTATTAAACCAGTATACCGTCTGCATTTGCCTTGTTTGTTCATATCGTCTGCATTTTTCAAGGCCATCTATATCGTTTGCTTATGCATTTTAGCGAGAGCGCGCATGCGCCTATTATATGCTGGTATATGATCTGGGATTCCGTGATAGTATAAATAAGTGTAACACTTAGGATTTGTTTGAGGTTTTAAAATCACAAGACGATGACAAATCAGTTTTTTTTATTATGACGAGCAACCACGTGAAATTCTATATTTGTATTAATGCATTCATTGTGTTAAGTGGAGTGCATTTGAATCTGCTGATGTCCTGCACCATCAAACGGAATGAACAGCCAGTTATTAGGATGCTGGATAGTTCGAAAGATGTTGATTATATAAATGCGTTTGTGACTAGCACAGGAAGGGTTCGTAAAATGGAACTATTTTGAGAAAACATGAAATAAAGATCTGCAGTGTATAGGTATGTTATAAGTTTTATTTATTGAGTCGTGCTGTGTGAATAAGGGGTTAAATGCATGTGCGCAAAGTGTCGTCCCAGGTTAGCCTGTGCAGTCCGCACAGGTTAATCAGGGAAGACACTTTCCGCTTTTATGATATTTTTCGTTTCATGAGTCTCTTCTTGGAAAAAATCAAGTTTAGGCGAAAAGCGTCGTCCCTGATTAGGTTGTACGGACTGCAAGGCTAATCTGGGACGACACTTTACGCACATGCATTAAACCCCCTTTTCACTGAGCACGGCTCATATAGTTTGTGTTAATTTAAACCTATTTATACTCAGACTCTTTTGCACCCAAAGCCTTCGGCTTATTGAGACTCTCTTGTCCGCCTTCTGGGTAGAACCAGTACTAGGAGTACTCAGTTAAAGCTGGAACGGGCTCCTGGAGTAAAACTGAAATTTGAACTCGCTCATCATTATATCCTCTACTGCTGAAAGACAACAAAACACAAAACAAACGTAATAAGGCAGCACGAAGTAAAGCAATGTAGAGTCAATTCCTAAATCCGAACAGCTTCTTTTTCCGAACAAAATTTTAAAATCCGTTTTATAAATAAATCGTAATGGATACTGGGATTATGACATCGGTATAATGACATCACTACTGCGCTCTTTCTTTTCTTCGATATTTTGATTGCGAGACACGTTGATAGTCCAAACACTTATAATTGAATAACTCCTATCAATTTCGGTAAGTGAAATTATCAATCGGCTAGGTTTACTCACTATTTTGCTAAGGTTGTAAAATAGTATGTGTTTTTATTGTTTTAACGACATATCGATATAAGTTATGTAAAAACATGTTTGAATCGTGTGTGATATACTTCGACAAGTTTAGTGATAATATGCTAAAGAAATCGATACGTTTCGGAATTTCCATACCCAACTAAAGGACTGCTTCCAAATCCGCATACAAATCTAGAGTGACCATTCTCCGTCATTTATTGAAGCCTAAACATTACCACAGATCTAGATACAACTATAACATAGCATCTATATATAGCTATATGGCTATGTGCTTTTCCCAGTTATATTTGTTTATCCTATGCTACATCTATTTACATAGCTCAACACTTGCGTTTATCATTCAGTCATGAGCCAAACCAACATACACAGACGACAAAAGTAAAAATAATGTTGACTATTAAAATAAAAACATATGTTGGCTTATTAAAAATTGACTTTCACTATCCCGCGATTTTCAGAAAATTACTTGTAAATGTTGCATGAAATTTATTTTCAGTTCAGTTGGAAGTGAAAAGTAAATATTGACAAAAATGTTCACATTAGTATACATCTAGTTTGAAGCTGTCTCTCTTCGACTAGTAGTGCTCATAATACCGAACAATATAAAAATAGGCTAAGGTGTTCGGAATGAATTCGAAGCATCGTATCTAACGTTATTAAAACATGTTTCGGTTGTGCAATTATGAACCTAAAATTCTTGCGCAGTTTTCGGTGAAGCTGTCAACGACCACTTTTGTTACTTCAATCTAGGTAATTGTAGCGCAATGCTAAGTTAGTTTTTTATTGTATTCAGATTACAGAAATCGATCATGGCTATCCGTGAACAACATACGCTTTCAAGATTGCTTCTTCGATTTGGATTGCTTCACCTCACGGTCAAACACTTTGTAGCATCAGGACAAATGTCATGTGGACCCTGTAAATGCGAGCTTTATGCGAACACGAGCCTATTTATCGTTGATTGTTCATCATCAATGTCATTGAATGAGGTACCATTATTTGGTAACGTTTCAATCAGTGACATCACAGAGCTTAATCTCGCCAACAACAATCTCTCGCTCTTAACAGCGACCTCTGCATCACCATTTGCAGGATTCATCAATTTGACGACATTGGATTTGAGTAACTCATCTATATCAATGAACGGATCGACAGGATCTGTAATCAATGCTATGACATTCGCCGGTCTCGCTTCTGTAGAGGAGCTTGACGTTTCAAACAACCACAACCTGCCTTTTACACATTTGACTGATTCAGACCTCTTCAAGCACTTGACATCTCTGAAAATATTAAGAATGTATGGAACCACAAATGTATCGCATTCAACAGAGGGCTATCCGAATAAGCTGTGGTCTAATGTGCCCACACTAGAAGAAATCTGGATAGATGGTCTACCATTTGCAGTGTTTGGAGAAGAGTTTAAACGAATGCCAAACTTGAAAACTATCCGCATTACTGGCGATTTAATAGATCCACCGAGGCGGGCTTATGACTATTGTAATATCGTCCATATTAACAATGAGATGCTTAAAAATTTAGAACATGTCTCGAACCTTTCCATAGTTCATTGCAATGTTCATTCAATCTCCGATCTGGCATTTGATGGCGTCAAAAATCTAAGCGTTTTGGACCTTTCGTGTAATTTAGAATTAGGCTTTGTCAACGCGTCAATGGGTTTTGGTCACCTAAATAGCGGCCTAAAAATGCTCGTATTAAACAATATTAATAGACAATATTATGTAATTATAAATGAAAGTTTCGCAAAGAGCCTGCAAAATATATCTCTTACTCATCTATACATAGAAGGCAACAATATTTTCCAGTTTCACGAGAACGCGTTTATCAACTTACCAATAAGTTTAAAGAAATTGTATGCTGGCAACAATAGATTTGACATGGATAATTACCTTATTTATCTAAATAACTTAACAAATTTGGAATTATTAGACCTATCGTTAAACAAACTAACGTTCTATGACAATAACGCAAACCATGATTTAACAGACACCTGTTTATCGCATTTAACTGAAAGACCCAAAAAATTAAAGAGTCGCATTTCCACGCACAAACGCACAAATGCAGCTTTTATTATATCAGGCTGCCTTAATCAAGTTCAGGTTGAGATACCCGCTGCTTTGCCACCTAAACTTGAAACACTTGATGTTCATTCTAGTAACATGGGCCTAGCCGTATACGGATACATGCCAAAGAATAATTCTTTAAAAACTGTTTATGCCTCAAACGCTCTATTAAACAGTTGGCCGAATCGATTGCCTGACTCTATATCCCTTGCACATCTTGACTTGAGTTCCAATCTTTGTTCCGATGTTCATCAAGATTTACTTAAAGGTCTTCCTTTTCTTGAGTTTCTAGATCTGTCTGGAAATTATCTTAGCCTTGTGATGACAAAGTATGGTGATTTATTTGAAAACAACACACAGCTTAAACATCTCGATATATCAAAAAATGAACTTACGGAATTAAATAATACTCTTTTTAAAAATCAGATCAATATGACGTTCTTGAACCTGTCACAAAACAAACTTAAATCGTTCAGCATTTATGCAGATAACTTAACAAAACTTCAAGTGATAAATCTTTCACAAAATTGCTTTTTAACTTTGACGGATTTTAAACAGATTTTACACGTTATTAGAAACCATTTTGAAAAAAGAAACGAAACTGTTGTTGATCTGAGAAACAATGATTTTCTGTGTTCATGTGACGCTGATGACGTAGCATTCATGAACAGCGTGGCTGAGGACGTTCGAAGTCATCGGTATTTACTACAGTTTACATGCAATCAAAACGAAGAAGTCAAGAATACCTCAGATTTTGAATCATTCAAACACACTTTTGATAAGAAATGTAGAACCTTGATGGATTCGATTGTTCTGATTGTAGTTGGTGTGGTGTTCGTGTTAATTTTTTTAATTATAACCGTCGCTACGTTGGTGTTTAAATTTCGATGGAAAATAAAATACTGGTTTTACGTTCGAAATAGTAAACGGCGTATGCGAAACGGATATACCGTCATTCCAAATTGCAATGATTGGGCGTATAAATATCACGTATATTTGGCGTATTCTTACGAGGTACAGGAATTCATCATAGGCACTGTCTTAACCAAACTGAGTGAACTCGGGTACAAAGTGTTCAGTCAAGAAGACATTATTCCCGGTTTGAACCTCTGTAGTGTTATTGGGAACGCAATCCACGTCAGCAGATGTGTTTTGTTTGTTGTTAGTTCAGGTTGCGAGGATTCAAATGAATGGAGTATTGCGGTCCATATGGCAAATGAAGAAGCAATCAAGAGAAGGAAACACATCACGTTGGCACTTTTATATGGTCACTGTGTGGAAGGTATACCAGGTGCAGAACAATTAATACACCAAGACTACTTTATAGATTTTCCTCTGAATGGCAGTGAACATGAGGTAACCGCGTTCTGGGCTGACTTTGAAAAGAAACTGATTTCGATTGATAACACTGCGTTAGAAACATCGATGACTTGCCTTGCAAGAAATAATGAACGCTCTTGAAGCAAGTGTGTCCTTGTTATTATGTTACAAATGAGAATCATCCCTGTGGATTTGCCATACGTGTAAACATTTCCGATGGTGTTTGCATTACTGGTGCAATGCCATGTAAGGGTAAATAACGTGTGAACTTCTTCCTTGTTTGACAATGCGTGACACGTGCAATAAGATCACTACTTAATTTTCTTATCGAGGACCAATGGCCGAAAAGAATCGATAACCGAAAAAGGTGTATAATTTATGAATATTCGATCAATCATATAAAATGAGCATAGAATGTTTAGCACAAAAACATTTCCGCGAATACCGTATATTTCCCAATTGTTTCTAATAAGCATGAATACAAACATAAAGTGGTTACTTGCTTTGGTTACAAGCATCCCGTCAAACTTGTCTGGGTTTCGATAACGAGTGACATCCGCACAAATTTAACATGTGGGAGGCCTGCTATGGGTTTAGCATTTCTTTGTAATTTATGAAACCGACAACGCAAAATTATTTCCCATAATTATCAGTTATTTCCATGTCAATTATTGTGTTAATATCCGTTGTTTTAACCAATTATACTTCAACTGAAGTTATATGCAAAATGGTCGATGACAAACATTTTTTTAAATGATAGATGGATACTCGTTTGCACAAGTTAAACCTATAAAAATTATTTTTTGTATTTAATTTGCATTCAGTTTATTTGAAACATTTTCAATTATAAAATCTTACATTATCTCTGAAATATCACATTAAAATCTCGTCTTCGGTTATTGGTGCTCGACAATAATTTCTACCTCCATGTCGGGCCTCTATGAAATATCAACTCAGCGTAACACTATCCGGGAAGTAAATGAAATCGAAAGAAGAAGTACTAATGCTGATGCAACTGCAGCATTGTAAACATGCGTATTAAGAATGACACGAAGTTTCATCCCGTAATTGGCCCTCGACAAGTATGGTTTATTTTCGCTACCAGTACGCCTTTAATAGAATGAATAATGTGTATAATATTAACAATATATATACATATAATGTCAATTGGTATCTGATCTTCTATGGTTAACTATTCTCCAGTATTGAACACTTTTAGAAAACAATATATTAACAAATATTTCGAATAAAACTATGATAACATAATTTTCGACTGACAATTAAAAACAAAATATTTTTACTGTGTTAAATTGGGAATCGAATTAAATTACCCAAATTGTACCTCGGTATACGTTGTTCAATGTCTAACTAAAGTAAACAATTTACATGTATCTTTACTGCATTCGACAAATATAGGAGCATTAGTTTTGGTTTGTAAACTTTTGTTGTATATGCATGTACATTATTGATCACTTTTGTATATTCAATGTTTTGTTTTGCGTTTATTTCTACCAATTGCGTTATATTTTCTGTATTTTTAATAAACGTCCCTAACACTATTTTTTAGTTCGATAAGTAACGGCCATATGTTTCTTAATTATTTAAGAAAACAACACCACATATATTAAAAAGACCACACCAATTTATTTATATGTATAACATTCCCTTCCATCTCGAAACCAGACAAGAATCAACCCACAAAGAGTTCATAAATAAATTGAATCACGAGTTATCAATACAGTGATGAATCACGACATTTTCAATGCAATGATACAACCTGTAGTAAACATGCAAACATGCTATTTGTGCCTCGCTCTGATAAAACGGGTTTAATGCATGTGCGTAAATTGTCAGTAATGTGACTCTTTCCGCCTCAACTGCATTTTCTTTGAGTGAAGACTTCATTTAAACCGAAATAACCATACAGCGGAAAGTTTCGTCCCTGATTAGATCGTGTGGACTGCAAAGGCTAATCTGGGAGATACTTTACGCACATACCATAAGCCCCGTTTCCCCAGAGCGAGGATCTGAAATTCTGTATTGCGGGGAACTCATTTAAAACAGTATTTAATAGTCAATGGACTACATGCATATTGTCTTTACAAACATATGTAAATATATAAGTATTTTATATTCCTCGAAAGTAGTTAACTTGCATATAGTGGTGGTATTATATTTCTGTCCGTTTGTGGCGCTCTTTGTTAGGTGAGTGTAGCTCGATGATGTTAAAGGGACTTGTTCGCAGATTGTCGAAAAGACCATTTTGAACATTGTGTTACAGATTGAAAAAAGAACACTGTACATCAGGAAGCGAAATAACACTAATGAGTAGACTTGTACTGAAATCAATGTTTAAAATGTATCATCAGTAGAAATTGATAAAGTTTCAAAGCGTTACAAACGCAAAACGAATGGATATTTCGGAATGCTTCTTTTGTTTTCGTTCGATTTTGAGAAAGTACGTGGATTCGTTATGAAAAGTATAAATTGCTTAACATAGTGGTTCAGGCGATCGATATTTAATCTTATAGTCATTGGTTCGAGCCCAGGTTGGGGTTAAACGATGTTGTTGTTGGTGTTTTTTTCGTGTTTCATTTTCTTTTTTTAATTAAATTGCTGTATTACACTGGAGCTCTCTATTACTGATGGTTACATTTATCAATTTGAAGCATTAAGTCACGAACTTCAAGAAATGCTGAAATCGGATTCAAATGCACGAACTTCAAGAAATGCTGAAATCGGATTCAAATGATACTTCACAATACATAATTATCATGCTATACGGCTCTAAGAGGAAGTGCAGAGTATTAAGATACTTCCTCAATATTGTATTCTTATTCGTGGCTGATTGTTATGTCACATTACCAACGTAACGCAATTTCGTGTTGATCAGACAGCAAATGCACTCAGGCGGTCAACACTGAAGTTAAGTTAACATCTAAGTGCAAATGTACCTGTAAGATATTGGGTTGCGTCAAGAAAGGTGCGTGATCAGTTTTTTTGTCGGTTGTTGAAACACGCATTTCACACTATTCAAATTGTTAACATATTGTTCACGTCCTACATTTCACACGGTAGATTCGTTGGTTGTGGAGGACGACAAATTACTCGGCTGTTTGTAGCAACCTGAAAATCATTGGTAAAACATATGATTAAAAAAAATGAGGTTGATGTTTTTCATATTGTTGTTGTTATTGATGATGATGATGATGATGATGATGATGATGATGATGATGATGATGATGATGATGATGATGATGATGATGATGATGATGATGATGATGATGATGATGATGATGATGATGATGATGGTGATGATGGTAATGATGATGATGATGATGATGATGATGATGATGATGATGATGATGATGATGATGATGATGATGATGATGATGATGATGATAATATTGATGATGATTTAACGCATATGATCATGAATAGTCACCTTGAAGACAATTCAGATTCGCTAAATTAGTAGTCGAGTTGGAGACGATACTATTGCGGACGTGCACCATTGACGTTCGGCGGTTTCCGGTCCCTTCGGCCATGCCCGGAAACGCGGACACGCGCTCTTGTATCTCGTAAAGCTTCTGACTGATGTCCTTCCCGATCAGTTGGTTGAAGATGTGCTCCAACGTGCGGTCACGTGACAGGTATTTTAAAAGGCGAGCTTGAGGTAAGACGAATAGAAGGCAGTCCTCGGACGCGCGTATATTTACCTAAAAATGTAAGAGTTCCAAATTTGAAACTGTAGCAACTGAACATAGTAAACCAAAGATTTGTAACACAAATGTACAACTCTCGAAAACTTGTCAAAAGTTTTTAAACGAAAACAATTCACATTCACATCCTGCTAAGGCATTCTCAGAGAAATCGACGTTGGTTTTATCAAAATCAATGCTCCTGTATAAACACTCGGCAAGCGTCACGAATTTAATCTTTTTTTTTAATACAATGTTTAACAATTATGTAATGTATTACGTTTTAGCTCGTTAATAGGATTAAGCTGTTTGTTACATGCCATTACTGTAATAACTCTGAACTCGTTGGTGGGTAACTCACAACTGACTTTATTCATAGATTCACACAGATATAAACCTCACTCCAATTTACTAATGACTGCATGCTTTAACAAGACAATACAAGTTGTGTCCTTTACATTACAATACATGACATCCCCTTTTCTTTCTTTTTTTTTAAATTAAAAATACATGATACATCAACTACCTTATCGTTACATATGCGAATAGTTATATGAAAGAAAGAAAATAACATAAGCTGTCGTAACACATTATTAACTCTCTCTTTATAAAATCATAGTGGGAATTTTTCATTTAAACCTCTGAGTTTTAAATTGTTATTGAAAACAGAACATTCCATATGAACAAAATTCACTTTACTTAATGAAGAACTTCTTTAAAATTAAATATTGAATTGAAATTCATAAAATCAAATTAACAATAAAACAACATGTAAGACAAAATTATTCACTAAAATACATGTTCGCAAAGTTTCCACAAAATTGTCGCTGTTATCTCAGATTCACGCTTTGTGCAGGGCAAAATATGTTTTTAATGACTTTTAAAAACTTTTTATGACAAATGCTAGATACACTTAATGTCGAGTTCCAGCTAGGAAATGATAACAAACTGTGATCACACCGAAAACAAGCTAGAAAGTAGATACATCTAAAAAAAATGAAGTATTCGATTTCCGTGAGAAGAGAATTTTATGAACATTTTGTTGCAAGAGAAAAACAAAACTGAATCTTTACACATTGACCACATGTTTAATGTTGTATGAATCTACAAATTGTTTGAATTCTTGACTTGCAAATTGTGGACCGTTGTCGCTCACAAGCGTATCTATGATGCCATATCTTGCAATGTTAGATTTCATTTATTTCACTATTGTTATTTTTCTTGTATCGTGTTGCAAAGGTTATACTTCGATGAAGTTTGAGTAATGATCTACCATGATCAAGCAGTGAACACCATTGACTTCAAATAAGTCTCTGCCAACTTTGCTCCATGGTAATTCTGGTGCTGGTTGCATAATCATTGGCTCTTTTGCTGGCTTGTTTTTGTATGTCAAACATGCACTGCATTTGCTTACTACATCTTCTATTTGCTTATTCATACCAGGCCAATATACCAATTCTTTGGCTCTTCTCTTGCAATTCACAATTCCAAGATGTGACTTGTGTATAGCTCTCATTGTTTCAGATCTGAGACTCATTGAACTGCAGACACGCTGACCTCTGTACAAAACGCCATTGTACACTGACAATTCATCTCTAAATTCCCAAAATGGTTTTGCTTTATCCTGCAATTCATTGCGCGTTTCTCTGGCCATCCTGATATGATTATTTGTTTTACTATATGTAGCTGTTCATCATCTGCTGTTGCATTTGCTATCTTTTCATGATTTGTACATGCAAATGTTTCTGTCACGAGTACCATCAGCTCATCATCCATTGTTTGTTTCTCTTTGATTTAATGGCATTCTGCTCAGGCAATCTGCAAGACCAATTTCTTCCCTTTCTTATGAATCAACTTGAATCCATATGGCTGTAATTTCAGCATCATTCTTTGTATCCGCAATGGTGCTGTATGAACGGGTTTCTTCAGTATGCTTTCAAGTGGTTTGTGATCGGATTTGACTGTGATCCTTGTATTCCCGTACAGTAGTTTGTGAAATCGCTCGCAGCCAAATACTACCGCTAACATTTCTTTTTCTATTTGAGCATACTTCTGTTCTGCTGATGTCAGAGCACGAGATGCATATGCCACTACCCCATTACTTTGAAGTATTGCAGCTCCTAAACCTCTCATAGATAGTTAAGGTAACCTGTTTTGATACGTCAAAGTAACGTAAGACTTCTGTTGACGTCAGCGCCTCCTTGATCCTTTTGAAGGCTTCTCTAGCTTCGTTTGTCCAATGCCAAATTTCCTTATTTTTAAGGTCTCGTAGAGGAGTATTCAGTTCACTCAATCCGGGAATGAATTTAGCAGCATCGGAAAGCATTCCTAGTATCGTAAGCAATTCACTCTGGTTCTCGGGCTCTTTCATTTTTACAATCGCCGCAATGCGTTCCTCTGTCGGTTTCAGCCCCTCTCCTGTCAGTTTGTGACCAACGTTACTCAATTCATGCTGTGCAAAAACACACTTCTCTTCTCAGTTGGATCAATACATATGCGAACTTTGCCATTCTTTTTTCTCACGCACACCATGCTATTTACCCATTCTGTGTCGGCTCTGTTTATTTTATTATTTTGCATCGCTCAAGATGGTCTAATTGCTCTTTCAATTCACCCCGTATAGCTACTGGAACTGAACGAGGTGCATGTACCACAGGTGTCACTGTCTCATTGATTTTGATGTCATACTCTCCTGGCAAACAACCAATTTGATCGCCTAGAACATCACTGAATTCTTTTATCAGTTGGTCTATTTCCATCTGGGTATTGTTTACTCTCATGATGAGGCCTAGTTTGACTGAATCATCTCTGCCCAACCGATTTAAATTTCTTTGTCCATCGATCACTTAAAATGTTAAATTGTGTTTCACGTTCTTGTATTCGCATGGTAAAATTATTTTTCCCAATGCCTTGATCATCGTTCCGCTTACACCATTTATGCGGGCATCACTCTTTAATATTGGGAATTCCGCACAAAATTTCTCAGCGATTTGTTTCGAGAGCACGTTGCATTGTGCACCACTGTCTATCTCCAAACGCAAATGCTTGTTGTTGGCCTTCATGTTTACTGTTCACTCTTTGTTATTCGTTTCATTGCCATTATTTTGTACTGTGTAAACATCATGTGTGGATGTATATTGTTCAAACATATCAGATAGTTCGTCTTATTCTGTGTAGTGAACGAACGTTAGCTCGACCACGACCATAGCCACGGCTTGGCCTAGTACCACCACAGTGCTGCCAACGACCTCGAGTTGTTGCACGTCCTCTACAATATCTTGACGCCTTAAAATGACACTTTTTACCACGTACATCGCACCTGTTGTAGAATGCTGGACAATTTTTAATCGCATGCATTTTGCAACACTTTTGGCAAAATGACATGACACTGTTTGAATTGTTTTGTCTTGCACCACGTTTGCCATATTTATCCGGACGCGCCACGTGTACAGCTGAATGTTCTTGCAAAGTCTTAATGTGAGCGTTTGTGAGTTCGATGTAACGACACGTTTGAATAACCCTTTCCAATGTTAATTGGTCTGCTGGAATTTCCATAAGCTTTTTTAAACACTTTTTGTCGTTTATCCCATTAATAATCATGTCACATATGAAACCATCTTTCTGCGCTCCATATTGGCACTACTCAGCTTTTCGTTGCAATTCTGCTATGTAATCCATAACCGATAATTGACCTCTTTTGGTGTTCAGAAATTCCTGTCGCTTAATGTTTCTAAAGTTGTGGACACCAAAATGATGATCAAATTTTGTTCGCACATTGTCCAAATCATATCTATCTTCTGCGGGTCTGTGTGCAATACCATTGTCTTGATCTGCCAACACTTCTGGCATCCATACAAACGAATCATAAATGTTGACACATTCACGACTCATATTGGATAATAATACTCCAAGTTTTCGACGCCCTGGTTTGTCGTGCAGACCTAATGCGTCCAGGTGAACCAGAAAATTACGTTTGTAAATCTCCCACTCTGCGGCTCCTGCATCTGCTGAATTAAATTCCGACAAATTTTAATTCCTTTTGCAGCCATACTGTACCCAGTTGTCTAACACTTCATAAATAAATGTCTAGCATCTATTGTTTTCTGTATTCCAGCTATTTATTCACAACCATTCTGACACCATGTTATAACTCTGAACTCGTTGTTGGGTAACTCACAACTGACTTTATTCATAGATTCACACAGATATAAACCTCAATACAAATAACTCACGACTGCATGCTTTAACAAGACAATACTAGTTGTGTCCCTTACATTACAATACATGACAATTACGGTCCACAACTGTTACCTTGTACTTTCCTCCAGTGAATGTTTCGTTACGAGTGTCGTATTCCGGTGAGTCAACAAACTGGTTCACGTCCACAGAGTGGAGATATACGTCATCATACGAGACTTTCAGTCTGAAACAAAAAAATACACTCAAAACTGTTTTTTATACAATGTCAAAATAGAGCGATTAAACTAACTAAAATACAAACCAATCTGTAAAATTACTCTAGACTCCCACTGCCGTAAGACCCTGTACGAAAGCCACACTCCGTACGTCGCACGTAGCTGATCGTGGTCTCTCTTTAAGACTCCAGACTTAGATGCGATGCATGTTTAAACGTTATGAAAGGATGTTCTGCGCTCAGTTTGCGCTGCGACCAATTTATGATTACATTATTACATGTACCGCTATATGTCACCGTCTGGTACTTTCCGCCGGGATTGTTTCAAACTGTCAACGATTGGTTCTCGATCCGGCATGATCATCCTGATAAGGATCCAAGTATAAGAAAGTTATTTTACCATGCCATATGCACTCATACGCTCTCATACATGAAAGTCTCTTTCCACAGAAAATAATTTAAATGCAAACTGCAATGCCATCAGTTCTTATGACGGAGAATGAGGTTTATTAAATAAAACACCTCATCGTTTTTTAAAGATGAAAAATGCAATTTAAATATGTTGATTTTGTGATAGAGATGCTAACAATTCGTGGTCAGCTAGACGTGGTGGCAACAATGGTGGACAACGCGGTCAGGGCCCAAGGGGAAGAGGTCAAGCCAGAGATAACAAAGCAGATGGGCCAAAATAGGTTTTGGGAACGTAAATCGGGATCTGGGAGTGTTGGTTTTCTTATTTAAGATGAGTTGCTTAACATTAAGTATTGCTGATGACAGTTATGATGGTATTTTATGGCTAAAATTTGTTAGTAAAATTTTAGATGATAAATTGTATGCCTGTGTATGCTACTTGCCACCGATTAATTCGTCTAGACAGACTGATGTTCAGGATTTTGATGATAATCATTTAGTTTTTATTTATATGTTCCAGACAGATGGTTTACTATTTATATGTGGTGATTTAAATAGTCGTATTGGTGAAAACTTTGATTTCGTTGTTGGAGTAGATAACTTACCAGAAAGAAATATTGTTGATTTTAAGTCAAATATGTATGGTAATTGTCTTATTGATGTACTTATTGACAGTAACACGTGTGTCTTAAATGGTAGAAATAGTGATAACAATGATTGTACATCTGTTTCTACAAAGGGATGTTCTGAAGTGGACTACTGTTTGGTTCAACACGAGTATTTGCATAGATTTTCTCATTTCAGTCAAAAGGTCCAGCGAGCTTATTGCAGAAATAAATAATGTGAATGATTTGTCGGCCGTGTCTATTCCAGATAACTCAGTATTATCGTGGACTGTGCAGTTGGGGACTTTGTGTGAAAACTCTGTAGAACTTCTGTCCAGAAATGAAGAGAACAATATTACTTATGATAAATATGATTTAATGTGTATTCCTGAAAATTGTATGTGTTCAGATAATATTGTTAATAGTATTCACCAGTGAATTTTTAAACTAGACCAGAGTTTACAAGAAATAAACTATGTAGATAGTGCATATGCAGATATTTGTCATAATATTAGACAAGACGTGTATTGTAAAGTTCCATTTAAGTCTATTACTGTTGATGGTAGAACATCTAATAAGAAAAGAAAAAAGGGAAGCCTTGATGGAATAATAACTTATCTTGCCTTTGGAATACCGTTTGTGAAACTGAACGTTATAGGTTAAATGAAATGGTCGTGCTGAAAAATCAGTACTGAAGTCTCGGCTCATTTCTGCACGTAAGAGTTTTGATAAAGCCGTACAACAAAGCAAGCGTCAATACTGGGTAGGCTTACAAAATTAGTTACTGTCAGGTTGCAAAAATAACCAGCCTGAATTCTGGAAAACCATCGGCAGGGTAGGGGTTTCACACTAAAGGTGTAAGTGCATACCGATGGACAGAAAATAGTGTATCAAATGATGTCAATATTGTTCTTGAAAAATGGAAGAATGATTTCAGCCATCTTCTTAATAGACCTTATAATGTGTGTAGCATAATCATTGACAATGTTGTATATAATGGTTATCTTTTGAATGGTGATACAGAGATTTTAAACAATAATATATCTGTTGAAGTACTTGTTAAAGCTGTCATCAGGCTCAAAATGGAAAAGCCTGGGTTGTGATAAAATACCTATGGAAATATTGAAAAATGACTGTGCTGTATCTTTTCTTCATATTTTGTATTATATATGTTTTTTAAAGGGAATTATTCCGTCAGAATGGAGTAAGATAATAATAAGCCCCATTCCAAAATCAAGTACTTTTGATTCGAGAGATCCGATGTCATATAGGGGTTTATAGTAGTATTGCACCATGTTTAAGATATATTGTAAAATATTAAATGACTGTTTGTCAGAATGGGCAGAATCAAATGATATACTCTGCGACAAGCTTTAGAAAAAGCCGCAGTACCATTGATCATGTGTCGTCTTTAACTAATATCATAGAAACTAGAACGAAACATAAGTTAGCAACATTTTGTTCATAGACTTTCGTAAGGCGTTTGATTTTATTGACAGATCACTTTTGTGGAACAAATTTAATAGTAAAGGTGTTCAGGGTAATATGTTACACGCAATACAGTCATTGTCTAATTCAGTCCCGTCTTGTGTAAGAATAAATGGTCTTACAACGGAATGGTTCAATGTAAACTGTTGACAGGGCTGTTCGTTGTTACCTTTACTGTTTAATCTGTTCATAAATGATCAAGTAGATGGAATTAAAGCGGTTGGAAAAGGAATTGACATATATAATTATAAGATCTCCATATTACTATATGCAGATGATATTGTACTCATTGCTGAATCTGAAAGTGATCTTAAACTTCGTTTAAATGTGTTAGCAAACTGGTGTACATCAAACTCTATGATAGTCAACCCTATGAAAAGCAACATTGTTCATTTTAGGCCTCAATCGGTATGTAGAACTTCATTTGATTTTAAATGTGGTGAGCATAGTCTTAAAATAGTTGAACAATATACCTACCTGGGTATGTGACTTGATGAGTTTGTTGTTGATAATAAGACTGCTAAGTGTATAATAGCTCAGAGTGCAGGTAGAGCATTGGGGTTAATTATTGCCAAATCTAAATCAGTGGGATCCATGCCATATGATGTTTTGTTAAGCTGTACGAATAAATGGTTTGGCCAGTCATATCGTATGGTGCTTCTATTTGGGGTAACAGGTCATTTTCCTGCATAGATACCATACAGAATAGGGTCATGCGTTACTATCTTTGGGGTAGGACGGTATACACTTACGGCAGCTCTACAGTAGAGTTAGCATGGCAACTACCACATGTAAAACAGTGGAGATCTGTATGCCGACAGTGGCATAGATTTATTAGAATGGATGTTAATAGAGTAAATTATAAGGTATTTTATGCATGTTTAATGAAAAGGTACACTAGATGCAAGAATTGGCAATTCATGTTTAATACATATATGGAAAAGTTTGATTAAGTAGAATGTGCACGTAACTGTGTAACAGTATCGTCAGTCATTTTGTAAAAAAGTTGTTCTATAATCTATGTCAATGTATGTGGATGAATGGAGAGCTAAACTAGAAATGGTAATAGTGGTAAAACATTAAGAACAGATATATTGTTGGAAAAACGACCACAGAACAGAGCATTATTGTAAAATAATTTTTTTTTTGCCCCGTAAGCATAAGTCTGCACTAGCTAAATTCAGAACTGGAGTAGCACCAATAAAGCTTGCAACTGGTAGATATGAAAATATTTTTGTTGACAGAAAAAAAATGTCCAATATGTAAATCTACGGTTGAATGTGAAAAACATGTATTACTATCATGCAACGCATGTTTAATATATTAGATCTCCATTGGTGGAGAAAGCAAGTAGTCTACTGCCAGAATTTGTGAATCTATGCGATGAGGATAAGCTTATATATATTTTCTCAAACAAAGATATTGTTCAACTTACAACAAAAACCTGTTACAATATTCTTCAACTTCGCTATAATATTCTGTATAAATAGCAACTGCATACCTTAGTATTTCTTTTAGTGTGCTTTAATGTCAATTAATGTTCTAGGTGGGAGATGAGTACACACCTTTCAAGTTGACTCAGTCACTCTTAAATTTAATGTTTTTAGTGTATCCACCTATTCCCTGTTTAATTTTTTATACTATCTATTATACTTATGTACTTAACCATCATTAAGATATTATTAATAAAATGGTTAATAAAATGCTGTGATTGT
The DNA here is from genome assembly GCF_020536995.1 of Dreissena polymorpha. NCBI lineage: Eukaryota > Metazoa > Mollusca > Bivalvia > Myida > Dreissenidae > Dreissena > Dreissena polymorpha. The sequence continues at coordinate 1,270,824 of NC_068364.1, forward strand.
CTTTGCCAACCTAGAATGAAAATTGTGTTTAACACTTAAGAATTTTATAGTATAAGTTACTTAACATTACTTTTTAAATTTGATAATTAATGTTTAATCCCTGTGTTTGAGTGTCACCACTGACCAGTTCGTAGATTATCTGACCATAGGCGATATATGACTTTATAAGACATAGTGCTATACTTTCGCTTTCCGTATTTTATGGGTGTTTTCTTATGGCAAATTTTAAGGTGAGGTCAGTGCCCCAATCAAAATTTTATTATGTAGTGTAGTCTTTAATTGTACTGTGTGTCTAAGATTGTACAAAGCTGTTTTAACTGATGTCCAGATTTTGGTGGAGACTATATAATTGTATGGTAGTTGGAAGAGAGGTAACTCTGTAGTTCATGTTACAGTTTATGTAATTTGAATTCAAGGGTTAGCTCCCTTTCATTTCACTATATAATTGTATGATGATTCTTGTGTTGATATAATACTCTAGTCTCTTATATAACTCGATACTTCCAAGTGGCAGCATTTTATAAGTATGCGTATGTTTTATTGTATGTTGTGATTGTGCTGGTCGACTTTAATAAACTAATAAATATGTGTTGACATTTTTATTGCAATATCAGGTGTTGTTGATGGTGATAATTATGTTGCTTCTGCTATTGTTGCTGTTGTGATTGTTGATGTTTTATAGGAATAGTGTTGTCTATAAGAGGTCTGAATGTTGTAATTTATACGGATGTTAACGAACGTGGTTTGTGGAACTTTTTGTAACTGTCAGTGTTTGTGTTGTATTTATGAGAAAGGTTATTATTGTTTTGGTTCTAATATAAGTTTAGTCTCAACGAATTTGAGACTAAACTTATATTAACACTTCTTTGGCGTGTGTGTGTGTGTGTGTGTGTGTGTGTGTGTGTGTGTGTGTGTGTGTGCGTGCGTGCGTGCGTGCGTGCGTGCGTGCGTGCGTGCGTGCGTGCGTGCGTGCGTGCGTGCGTGCGTGCGTGCGTGCGTGCGTGCGTGCGTGTTCTAACCAAGAAAGAACTTGATACGAATCAAAATTTGCAACTTTTTTTTCGTCCGTTTCTTAGTGGAATGTAACCGTTTTCAGTGCAATGTTTTACTATAGTCTTCAAGTTTATCATATTTCAGGGATTTAGTAGTGAACACTTATTCATGCCCTTCCATTATCTCTGAAAGATAAAACCCGAACAATAGTTTATAGTGTAAAACATGCCTTCCTGTCAACTATGATATTTTTTTAGAGAGTACAGCAACCTTCATGAAACGATAATTTAGTATACTGTAACCATCAGACTCAGTTTGTGTTGGAATACTATTGGCTGAAAAGTTACAAGGCTTATCTCCACGAACTTGTTTACAATAATATTTACGAAGTTCTTTGATCGTCATGTGGTATTGCGTATTATTCTTCTCGCTCTCGTAATGAGCGTTCAAAATGGGAACATATAAACTAGACATCGATGATTTTCTTGCCAGACTCGCAACTTTATATGCTATTATCTCCTGACAGATTTCTTGACTAAATATTCGCCAAAGCCTATCGATTTCGTATTACATATTGGAATCGGCTCAGTTTAACATACCGGTACATTCGATTCCCGTGACTGTTGCAAACGGATCTACCAGATTGTGGTATAACGTCGTGATTTGAAAACATTCACAGCAATAACAAATGGGCAACTGACAATCTTTTCTTGTTTATCAGATTTAAAGAATCCCAAACGCAAAAAAAAACGATGTGAATTACATTATGTTTTTTCCTGGTATCAGTGTATTATAAATGATGTTGCTGTACAATACACGAATCAAGCGCATGAGCGATTTTTTTGTCTACGTTTCGAATGTATGTTTATACGTAGTATAAACGTTCAATTATTTTCAGACCGAATTTACTTTAATACTGAAGAAGTGAGCAGACTGAACACGCTAATATATATCACCAAAATTACAAAAAAATGTACAAAAGCTCTCATACTATTAAACTAAAGCAGTCGTGTGACTTGCACTTTAAAGTCTATATAATTCTAATAGACATCTATCTTAATTGGATATATTCACAAATGTCACTCACCGTCCTTTAAGCAACATGGAGAGTCTTAAACCCGTGCACGTGTGGTCCTGTTTCGCGTACGAGCCCCCTTTTCCCAGCAGCTCCATAGAGCCTATCTCTGCCAATCCCTGGAACTGTTTCCGGGAGATCTTCAATGGTTTAAAAACGTGCAGATAAATGTCATCGAGCGCCTTGGAAAACCGGTCGGGAAGGCTGGTGTACGCGAGGTAGACGATATGTACCAAGTTGGCGACGGAGAACGCACCGCACCAGATCACGAAGTCCGGCATACACACGAACACGGCGCCCCAAATGAGGGTCAGGATGTGACCGCAGGAGAGCATTACGCGGAGGAAGAGGCTGTGGTACCGAAACGTGCACGGCGTGAGGAAGGAGATCAGGATGAATAGGCGCGCCAGCTGGAATACCGCGTGCTGAGCTTCCGCCCAGTCTTTGCAGTGATCTTTTGTTTCGACGTCGCTTGCGTTGGTGACTGTAGCATTAGTCGCCATATTTCTACGGGATATGTCGCTTCGAAATAGTTGTCCTTGTCACACAAATTAAACAGTGTTCCTGTTTGTATTGCTTGATGAAATGCCAGACAGGTTTCGCAAAATAAACCAGGTAAAAGCACGTGTTATTTCGGCGCCGGGAATCGTATATGCGGTTTAATGGTCAAAAGTAAGAAATAGTAACCATTAGGCCAGATAGATATACATCTCTCCGAGCGCAAGTTACATATGTGTTTCAAATCATCGATAAACACACACCCGTGTTCTGAAATCCTATTAAATTTAATTTATCTTATAGTAAAGTTCACTTCTATCTTAAAAGTTTATTTCATGCATTTTATATCGAGTGTCCTATTCTTTTCTGCAATTAATGCGATATTTCTTCTTCTAAATAAATAACTGAATATCGCAATTTCAACAAATCTCCCTTTAAGACTCAGACGCTTAATATTCCATTTGTTTCCATGCACACACACATACTTAAGAGCTTGTTATATCCAGTCGCAAAATGGTTATAGAAATCGATAGTCTTGCTACAAGAAATGCGGTGTCAATTCTCCTCAGATATGTTGCCGCAACGCGCGCGACCTTTCAGCAATATGGTGACAATTTTGGTTCGATGCTATTTTAATAAATGGCGGAGTTGTAATTTCCGAGTTCACAATTTAATGGCGTATTATAAGATGCATAAATATTATTGATGTTTTTCACAAACTAAAGAAATAAAAGAATCGTTCCGTTCGTATAGCATAAGTATTTATTCTGTTTATTTCAAGTTGAATAAATCGCGTGAACGTTACTAAATGATTAATCATCTCTTTTGTTATTTTCACAGGTTCACGTTAAAGCACAATCAACAATTGTTTATCACACTTTTAGAGAGTTCAGTTTACGTGTGAGCCGCGTTCTGGGAAAACAGGGTTGAATGAAATTACGTAAAGTGTCATCCGAGATTTGCCTGTACAGTCCGCACGCGCTAATAAGGGACGACACCTTCCGCTTTTATAAGTTTTCTCAGAACCACGTTCATATATTGTCATGAATATAATATCCAGTCTGAAAATATTAATTAAATTAGCGCACATAAAGCACTTTATATCACAGGATATAAGTTAATATTTTTATTATTTGCCTGCCATATCAAATGTCACCGTCTGTTGCAATCCATTTTCTACATATTTCTCCGATGACGATTTCAATAAATTCCGCCGATGTTTGAATGACTGAATGTTCATTTATATGCTGCTACAGTTCAACATTTGTCGGGAAACAGACGTGGTATCGGCAAATTGAGCAGGAAATAGCAACGTTCTTGATCAACAAGAGAACGCTATTCATAAGAGTGCGGTTATGTAAAGACCGTACTTAACACAAATTAAATTACGCACATTCATTGGGAGAAAACATTCGCACTTCTGCGTGTAGCTACATGTATTTTACTTTTGTATCTGGTATTGAGATGTATTTCAAAAGAACGTATACAATAGAATAAAACAGGTAAAACAAACACTAATGGCATAAAGATATATGGCAATCATCGTGTCATCAATGGATAATCGTCATTCGAAATAAATAAGATATACAAATGTGTAGAACGCCTTTTATCGGAAAATATGTCTATTATGAGCATAGTGTTTAAATGGCAGACAGTTTTAGTCGTGAATCGCACAGTGGCCATGCAGTTGACATTGTTCTGAACAGACCTGTGCCGTATTCACCACAGTGACCATGCAGTTGACATTGTTCTGAACAGACCTGAGCCGTATTCACCAACCCATTCTTAGACTTAAGTTTTTAATAAAAAATATTCTTTAAACCACGACGTGCTAAAGCTACTTTAAAGTACTGTCTATCATGGCAGTTAAAGGGGCCTTTTCACAGATTTTGGCATTTTTTTAGCTTATTCATTAAATGCTTTATATTTATAAATGTAAACATTGGATCGTAAAAGCTCCAGTAAAAAATCAAGAATAAAATTAAAAAAAGGAAAAGAACATTGCCCGGAGCAGGTTTCGAACCAGTGACCCCTGGAGTCCTGCCAGAGTCCTGAAGTAAAAACGCTTTAGCCTACTGAGCTATTCCGCCGAGTACACATACTGGACGTATTTTATACCTTATATAAGCAATCTTCGTAGTTTCACAAAATTGAACGACAAAAACAGAACTCTCCAAATTATTCAATCGTTTCGCGTTGCAACGCTTTATAATTTTTAGGTTTTAAAATCGTCAAAAGATGCATATAATGGCTATATTACACCATGGTAAATGTTCAGTATTACTGTTTCCTCACAAATATCATAACTAAAACGAAAATGTGCGAATCTGAAACAACTTTTTTCAATTTTGTCAATTTACCAAAGCGTGAAAAGATCCCTTTAACGCATAAAATTATATTACTGGTATTTTTCATTTTAAACAATGTGTTTATGACTTAAGCACTATTTTTAGCCTGTGTTTATTCAAACTCTTGCATATATTGTCTTGGTTCTAAGTATATTCTTTAATCTGAAGTCCAAGAAATGTTTGTGAATATCGGCCAAAAATTTTAGTTTCGGCCACAATATTGAACCTTTTTCTTGGTATTGTAATTAGTATAAATTATTTCAAATATTATAGTTGCTGCATCTTATGGTGTGTTTTTATAATTAGACCCTAAGAATATGAGCTCAAACTTTACAGTTTTGCAAATTTAGATCTTATTATAAACACATCCATTCCAATATTATACAGCATGCGTTGTCGGGCTCGGGTTCGCATCCAGTGTATTACCTTACCTGCAAGGCACATAGGGTCTTCTGAGATCATCGCGTACACTGTTATTTGACCATTCGTATATGTTCATTCCTTATGTAGTGACAAACAATCGGATTGCACCATCTGCATCATTAATGTTTTTTTCTATTCTTTTAAAAATATTTAACATCATCATGTGTATCCTGATTGGCACCAGCAACAGCAGCTTAATTGGCATCATATCATCAACAACAATCACAATTATAAGTACCATTATCCTCATCGTGCAAAGTTGAGTTGAAACCAAACGGTACAATAAGCCGATATATATAGAAGACTTGCTCCCAATGGATCCATTTATATTACTAAAGAAGAACATAACTGTGGTTGCACAGAGACATGCACTCCACTGGTATAAAACAAGCATAAGTTAGCTTGTTTAAAATGAGTATGTACCAGATAACGAGTGTATTGTGTCGGGCAGGTAAAAACCCAAATAGTGAAGGCAAAACACGCGTATATCACGCTACAGAGATGATGACGGTAACAACATAGTGAACAAAAAAATGCATAAAAACCAGCATGCAACCAACATGATAAAAATTATATTGCCGTTTGTTCTATATCATATACCGGTATGTATCTTCAGACAGACAGGCATGCGGGCAATTGTATTGGCGGATAAATCAGTGCATGAAAGCCGTACATATACATACATGCATTATTGAAATTCAAGGCATACATATACATACATGCATTATTATAATTCACGAAATAAATATACATACATGCATTATTATAATTCACGACATACATATACATACATGCGTGCATTTTAAGTATTCACGACATACATATACATACATGCATTATTATAATTCACGACATACATATACATGCATGCATGCATTTTTATAATTCACGACATACATAAACATACATGCATAATAATAATTCACGACATACATATGCATACATGCATTATTATAATTTACTTACATGTTATGGAGATGTGAGGTGATAAACATAAGAAGACTTACGGTCTCAACGTGACCAATGTGATATAAGTAACTGAAACAAAGTAGACATTAACATATTAACAACATTCGATTATGTTATTGGTCATTTTTATTCTATATTTATATGCGAAATACATATAATAACATAGACATAAATATTTGTTCTAATACATGTGTTTTTATAACATTGTAATTGACGAATTTTAAAATGTCTGCAGCGTCCAGTTATTAAGTTGTTACTGTTACATATTCAATATTGCCGCCGTATTAGGAAAGTGTGTAGTAGATTTTATCGAGTGCATCGACGACCATCGGTTTTTTAGTTTTAGTGCACATCTGATTAACGTCTCATGCGAAAGACGGGTTAGTTTGTTAGGGTTGAGCAGGGTGGGGGTCATGCGACCCCTGATTTTTGGCATCAGTTTGTAGTATTATGTGACCTAAATGATCTGGTCAGTTAACTTGTGGTCGATAACAAATTTGATTGGTGGTTTTCATTCCGGACATGCTGGGTCTTTTAGGGTTCTCCAGTCTCTCTCACATCACAAAGCCATAGGAGCCGATCCGTTGTCTAGTGGTTACACACTGATGCCAAAAATCAGGGGTCGCATGATCGCCCTTATGGCGGAATTGTCCGAGGATTCCCGATTGCTTGCGGAGGTGTCTGGAGATAGCCGATGTATCACGATTGTACCACGTGGTGTACGGCACTGAGAATCCAACTTGACACCATGCTGTTAGTTACTGCATGCCTGCCAGAAGTGTCTGATCATAGTCAGATAATTGGCACGTGCTCAATCAAGGGTCAATTGCCACCATGTTAAACAAGGGAGATGGGATGCATGGAAACAAATCTAACAAAAGGCAATAAAAATGTCGGATGAGTTCGATTATGCATAAGAGATTTCGCATAAAGGTTAAGTATGGCATATGACATCAGAACTCTGCATGCTAGTTTGTGAAATATATGAAATCCAACATGTATTTTTCTTTAATTTTGATATATGTAAATATGTATTTATTTTTGAAAAAGCGTGATGCTGAATCTTTGATAAAACAATAATGTCGTGCGTATTTTTTATTGCTTATATCAACGGTGACAAATTAATATATTTCAACGTTCTTACAAACTCAAACACAATTATTTAGATCAAATAAAAAAATGAGGCCTATGCGAACGACTTTGTTCGGTATTCCTGTTTTGTGGGGGATTCAGTCCGGGCTGATATTTCGTTGTCATTTAGGCTACTCACACATGTTTGTACCTTCATCCGCTTAACTAGCCCAGGTAAAGTTGGACCATGTTATGTTACCTGACCGTCATTTTAATATAATATACCCCGGTTATATAATTCTAATAACTTGAACTGATTAGCGTTCTGGGAAAACTGGTCTTCCTACATGTGCGTAAATTGTCGTCCATACTTAGCCTGTGCAATCCGCACAAAGACTTATCGGGGACGACTCTTTTCGCTTTTATGTACATTTTCGTTTAAATTAAGTATCTTCTAAAAAAAAGTCAAGTCTAGGATAAAACTGTCGTTCCTAATAAGCCTGTGTGGACAGCATTAATCATGCATTAAGCCACGTTTTCCAAGAACGCGGCTAAAATTATTTCGCAATGTAATTGGGCGCAAAATGAATCCTCACAAGTGTATAACTCGTATAAAGTTTGAACTAAGCATACAAATAACCGTATTAACTCACGAGTACTATGTAATGCAGCGTCATTATGAGTTTATATGTCTTCGCACTTATAAACTGAAAACAATAATGATTCATAATTTTATTTTTCAATGTAAATAGATTGTTGTCAAAAGTTTATTTTACTGTCACAAGTGAAAGAAGACAGAGGTCTTTGTGTAAATCTACTTAAATGTATTGCCATGAATTAAATTATGATGACACGTCTTAAATAAGTTCAATTAATATCTTCACATTTAGCGCAAAGACGTCAGTCGAAGACAGTTAGCATAATGGTGACATTTATGATGAGTACCGGTAATTTACTAAAATTGAGTCAGAAGCCCTCGCAACAGATTTAGTAGCACATTCTGAGAATTATTATGTCTTTTAGGATTCTCAGAGGATGGTATATTATCAATCGCATCTGTGCTATAGCATAATGGAATATTAAATTATACGTTTTTAATGTAATCTAAATACGACGCGATGCGGTGCTGTGTGGTGTTGGAATGAGCGGTGCGATGGGGTTCAATACGACACCTCACGACCATACACGACACGACACGACGCAACGCAATATAACAAATGGACCGTGCTGTGTGAAAAAGGGGTTTAATGCATGTGAATAAAGTGTCATCCCATATTAGGCTGTGCAGTCCGCACAGGCTACTCAGTGACGATACTTTTCGCTTTTATGATATTGTATCTTTAAAGAAAGTCTCTTCTTAGCAAAAATCAAGTTTAGGCGGAAAGTGTCGTCCCTGATAAGCCTGTGCAGACTGCACAGGCTATTTTTGGACGACACTTTTCTGCACATGCATTAAACCTACTTTTCACAGAGCACGGCCCAAATGTATTCTATACTACATGTTAACAATAAATCATGTTTTTCTTCTCACAAACACTCACATCCACTCCCAGTAAAAACGCATAAAGAAATCCAGAACCTATACTCATCAACTAACTTTGCAAAGTTCAAATTTCAATTGCAAATTATTGATAAAATAATGGCAAATTCGAAACTGATGTCGTTTTTTCATAATTTGTCGGCCAATACAACACTTTGTGATCCACATGCAAGCAGTTTGTCTAAATTATTGCTATTAAGTTACAAGGGAATTACACGGAATTGGTTATTTTGCCGATAATCAATGAAATATCGAAAAATACATGTATTTGACAATTTATTTTGTTATTCAACCGAATTTAGCAAGTAATAGTTCCATCCATAATATTAGACTTTAAACCACGACTGAAGTGCTTCTTCATTGTGTACCTATTAACTCCACTAATGTTAATTAAGGACACAATGCTATATTATGATTTACCGACTTCTAAGATTTAATATATTAACACCTTCGATGATGGATTTGCCACAAATACAGTATACATCTAATAACAGATAAATACACATTAAAACTGTTTTAGTAATAAATGTCAGTGTTAATTTAACTTATAAATTAACTACTCGTTCTTAAAAAAAAAGCTGCGGTTTAATGTTTTAACGAAGTACGATTTACGTATGCTTAGTGGAGCGTAACCAAACCGTATTGTTTGGCAGTGGTTAAAAGCAGACGACAGTTTACAGTGACCGTCAGATCACCATAAGACACCAGAAGACCAACTTGGCTTCTGCAGATAAAACGCAAACGAGATTTTTCTGTGAGATTTTATTTTAATAGTTTGTGGAGTGAAACGCAGATTTGTGGAAAAATGAAATCCATGTTGGCAATCGACGCGGCCGAGTACAACGCGGCTACAGACAGAATCAGCAATGCTCTGGCAACACTGAGAGACGAAATGGTAGGTGGTGTTAATGTTGCTGTTGCTGTTGTATGTTGTGGTAGTAGTGTTGGTGTAATTTTAAGTATTTCTTTGAAAGACACAGATTTTAGTAACATGTACGAAAGATGATGGTTTCATTATAATCAAATATATTAGTGTCATACTAGTCCATGTACTTAAAGTCAGCTTTTTAAAAATGTAAAAAGAACATTTACTTTTAGCATTTTAGTAATCTAGTATAAAAGAATTATACTTTACAAAAAAATGCAAACTTAAACTTAAACAATACATATAAATATTATTTAAAAAAAATTATTAAGATATTTTGATACAATTGTGTCGTCTTTATTCAACAAGTATGTAGATAGATAAAAGTTTGATAATTTCAGCTGTTTTTATTTTAAAAATAATATACTTCATTGGTGTGCATTTATGACACGCATTGTATATGAACATGATAAGTCAACATTAAAACATTTTGTATGGAATATTTGGTAGACATATGATTATTTCTTCGATACGAGTTCTTCTACTATTTCAAGCGACTTTCAATGTTTGTTTTCAGATAAGATTAGTTGTTATGCAAGTTTTAACGTTTATTGTTCGTGGTAATTTTATAGTGGTCACTATCCAATATTAATGATTTTAAATCTTATTTTATCCTCTCTTAACTTTTCAAACCCAGTCGCACTCTTAAATTGGCTTAAATTATCGGATTCAAATGTTATACCTTATAGTTAAATTGATACCGATTGTATACTACAACAGCGAACTATGGACATTTATGTATCAATTTAAGTCAATTTTATAAAACGTTTTGAAATCGTAAGTTCAAGTACAAGACGCCTAATACCGGATTTTTTTTTTTAGGAAATCCTAGTATATTAAAGAATACAATTTTATGCAGTATCACCATGCGGGATAAGGTATATCTTTAATTAAAAATTAATCATGTAACAAAACCTATGTCAAGCGATTTATTTATTTTTTACAACGACTGAAGCTCATATTAATAGTTCATTATGTTGGTAAACTTCATCATAATTCGCACGCTATTCGAATTGTTAGACCTTCACTTTGATTCAAACCTTAGAGAAAAATGTTATTTAGCCATGGTTCTATTAAAAAAAGGCTAATCGTTCTTATTTTGCATCGGGTCAATGCAAACAGCTTATATACATCTATTTTAATCAGCATTCAGTATATGTTGGGTCGATATATTGACAGTTGCTTCTTCAGCTATGTCGAATTTAATTTCGATCGATCGAACCTAAGATTTCATATCGGGAATATTGTTCCGACGTTGCAGACAGTTGTATGAGGTCGTTGTGTGCCTTTGGATGCATGTAAGGACGCAGATAGTGTCACAGCATATTTTATTAGACTCACACAAGCTAGCAACAATTGAATTCTGTCTGCATTATGATTTGTTTAATTTTAAGGGAAAGATATCAAAAAATATATTTTGGTGTGGTCTTGAGGCTGGAGAATGGGTCTGAGTTAAATCTAGCGCCTGGAGGAGTTGTCGAACATCGCAGACAGTTCTTTCGACTGATAAGGATTATTACCGTTTTTATTTTGCTTTTGTTTAAGCCCAATTGCAAAATTTAATAGTAAAGTAACCCTTTCCCCCATAAGAAGCATATGAAAATGGCTTTTGCAACCAGCATAAAACCAGAACAGCCTGTTCAGATTTTATGCATTTTCTGCTCATCTATTACTAAGGGTTGGAAATGAAGCCTTTACAACTTGGATATAGTAAGAAAAGTAATTATATTAAACTTTCTAAGGGACCACACATGCGTCAAAATACGTATCTAAGTGGTAAACGGTTAAATGTTAAATATGGTGACTACAACATGCGCATTCAAAGGTTACATTTGTTGTTTAATTTAAGTCCCATTTGTAACGTATTATGAATATTTATTAATATATTTCCGGTATTATTATTACCTCACAAAACGGATTGTTCATATAGCAGGTAATCAAAGCTGTTGTTATCTCAGTTGCTAATTGGTCGTCATTCCCTTCATGAACTAAACAAAAGAAAGCCATATATCACACCCAGACTTACACCCCCACAGAGGTGCCGTGTTACAATGTGTGATCAGTCGTGCTTTTGTTTTCAATCAAGGATCATTGAAAATATTTGTTTTATCCAGATTGAAACAGAAACAATTTCAATTTTTGGTCGGGGAGGTATAAACGTGAAACCGAATATTTGCATTGATCAATTAATGTTTCAAATGGAAAAGGAATTACGATATGTAATCTCTTCCAAATACACTATTTAGCTAAAAGAGTATTATCCAATATAAAATTCCTTTAAACGCGATGATTTCAAAATGCGTATAATGTGAAATCCAATGCCAGACATCTGGTGGCAAGCTTTCAATACGACATTCCAGCTTAGATTTAAATAGCTATTTATGCTTGTTATAAAATATTTTCAAAATTAGAAAATTAGGCTTAGAGCGCTTAAAATAAAATATTTATGTAATGTTTGGAAACCTACAAAAGGGCATTTCTGATATGAAACATTTTAATTTCGAAACGATTATGTAATCGTGTTGGTTTATTATCTAAAGAAAATCAATGGCTAATTATCAATTAAAGTGTTTATGGATTAAACACTAATTATTGTGCATTATTCAAATTATTCAAATTGGATTGCTTTATATACCCGAAATTGAAAACCCTAAGTACGTGATCAGAAACATTATTCGAATTGAAGCGCTCTATTCAATATATTGAAAGCAATGGGGGGGGGGCGAATAAAATGAAACGTTGGGATTTCATATTAAATATTACTAAAACAATATTATCGCATGAAATATCAGACTGGTTGTGTTACAGTTTCATAGATAAGCATTTGGGCCATAATAAGCTTTAATGATTTGACAAGTTCTGATCTATTCAAAAGATATATAAAAGACGGACACGCATAAAATACGTATTAATTGTTTTGTTTAAAACGAGATATCAATTCATTTAGACAGATATCGTTTTATGATGTATTAATTTCGTCTACGTGAATTGACGGGTTTTATGTTGCCATAAATCGATTACGCGACGGCATGTCAATCATTCCTCGATGATAAAGCATTTTCATTTTAATTTTTGGCAGACAATTATATATTAGCGGACAAGTAGAATTGTATTCAGCCATGTAAGCAAATATATTATGCTGTCATGGTTTCAACATCATCTATTATTATCTGATGAAATTGCACGCGCAGATCAATCACACTCGTTGTGTTTTTGTTATTTTTGCAATTCTGAATAAAAATTCATGTTTTTATGATTAGTGATAGTTTCAATATTTCCCCCTCTATCCCCCTCCCCCCTCTTATATCAAAGAAATCATGCACATGCTTTAACATTATGCAAATGCTAAAAAAATGTTGTTGTTTTTTACATTTCTTTTTTTTTTGCAATATTGGTTAACCCATACACAACATATATTTGTAAACTACACAAAGATTACTGTCGGCACGGAAAATTATCACTGGTCGAATTAGATGACTTAAATTACTTTATAACGCTATTGAAACAAAAATCGGTCAGGCAGTGTTTAACTTTTCTCTCACCTTTAATGGCGAATGAGATGCCATTATTAACAGTGACATACATTTTTAACTTTTTTTGTATGGACATGTTGTTGTTTTTTGTTGTTGTTTTCTTTCTTTTTGTTTTGTGTTTTTTTTTTGTTGTTGTTGTTGTTGTTTGGGTGGTGTATGGTTACCAAGGGATTTTTTGCTGTTTAAACCATTTTGAATCAAAATAAAATTGTATTTAATGCTGTTTGATACAGTTTATGTGGAAATAAATCTATCACTCTATGTATTGTTTTCTAATTTCAGAAATCTCTTCGCCATCAGGACGTTACGCTCATGCGCCAGTTCATCACCATGAACGATACCATCCGCAGTCTCAGCAAGGATCAAAAGACAGAGCGGACGCGCAAGAAGCGCATGCGCAACCGGACGCTGGTGGCTCCACCTGTCCTGCCGCAGACGACACTCGTGCGTCAGCAGAGCGTGCCGCGGTACTGTGACGTCATACCGGAAGTGCGTGAGAGGACGTGGTCATGCTCAAGCGACGGTATGCTGAATCGCTTTATAAAAAGTTTAAATCCCGTTTATTCACTTCTGTTATATTATATCGTAAATCGTATGCAGGTCGTCTATAACTAATGTACATTTTTTTCCTATCGTCTTTTCGTCGGTCACGCTGGTTTAAATCTCATGTATATTGTATTTTGTCTTTAAACTTAAATTATCATGTCAAATTTACTTGACTTCGGTTACGGATTGTATCATTTCAGTTTTATACATTTTATAGACTTGCTGACGTATTAAATGTTATTTCCAGAATATTCGGAGAGTTCCCAGGACGAATCCTTGAGTGACAGCATGACGTCATTGGCGGAAGAAACTTCGTCCGATGACGACGACAGAATGTCGTCTGCGATACCCGTCTTCCGACCCAGAGAGCTCGCGCGACAAAGATCGAGGTCTGACGAGACGCAAACACAGTCTGAGCACGAGTCGTCTGCTGTTGAAAAAGTGCTGCGTCACAATGTACAGTTGTGGAAAGGGCGGCAATCCAATGTAGACAGTGACTCTGTGTTCGAGGACAGCATCTCGGAATCAGACGAGAGTTTATGAGACTTGTATTGTTGTTGTTGTTATGTTCATTAAGTGTCATTTTCGTTCATCGACAAATGATAATTGCATATAGTTATCACGCTAAACAATAGACAGATTTCGTGTTTGAATTATTTCACAACAAGTCTTCAGGAAAACATATTTTCTTGTCTTTTTGTGACATGATTGGACTGGAATATTGGTAATATTCCCGGAACCTCTTTCATTTACTCATTTTGCATTTAAACTAACTTCTGTAAATGTTGTATGACTGAATGAGTGTGTATGCATTTTTGTTGTTTGTGTATGTTGTATTAACAATGGTTACAAATAGGCCACAGTAAAATGAATAAGTGTGATATTAACTAAAAGTTTTTGACCCAATACGTTTTAGATCTAAATTAATGTATATAACATTCACGTTTTTTCTTCAATCATAAAATGTATAATTACAAATAATCAATTTTCATTGATTGCAATATTATTCGAATTTTTGGCAATCCTATTCCGAGTTAGCTTATAAAAGAATGTTTCATCGAAGTCAGAAATGGTTTCAATGATTAATCTTACTTGCATCGTGTTTTAGTTATACCGTCAGAGTAGCAATTGATTTATTTATAACTTCCATGACCCTGTTTTGGATTGTCAATTGAAGTTGGTAGGAAACCTTCGAGATTTTTGTTAAAATATCAGTCCGTTCTATACTAATGACTCTGTGGTCTAAATGTAACCAACGGCATTGTTTTCAATACCGAATACATGTGCCGTACTTTAACACTTAATATTCGTTCCACGCCTGAAAAACATCAGTTGATAACATTCTTGTACGACTAGATCTTCATCAGAGTTCTTTGAGTCACAAATCAAGAAGCAAACAATGTTGTGTTTACATCTTGAACTTGACGCATATTCAAGTTATCATTTTTATTTATCGAACTAACAGAGATCACAATCATGTCATCATGATTTAACGATAAGAACCAGGGGATAACGGTCTAGTCTGTCAACATAGTTATCTTTCGGATTACGATCAATAGTTTTTTGATAAGTTTTCATGTTATGTATTTCGACCCACTATCGCAGACGGCGTTGCTTTAAATACAGACATAATTATATTATTTTGTTTGTTTGTGTCAATTGTCGGTCATTGTCTTATATTTATTATCAGTCTATGTTTGTGTTAATTATTTACTGTTCGTTTTTTTTTAATACGGCGCCAGTGTTTGTTAGTGTTTGAATGTATGAAAGATTTCAATGTAAACATTAATTGTTAACGTATATTCATTTATTTCATAAGTCGACAATCCCCAAAACACGGGAGCTTTATTTTACCGTCATTTAAGACAATGATAGTCCAAAAATCATTGAAGCCAGTATGAACCACTATTCTTAATACACAATACAATTCAATATACGGTAGCTTAAATAAATACTTTTCAATGTAAGTCATTCATAACAAATTGTATTGCAATCACTCACTTATGGTGATTAATTCAAAGTCTCGTTTTATATGAAGAATATCATGTTAAATTTTATAGAACGAAACTATTAAATATTTATTTAAAATTAGCTGTTTTAGTTCATGACGCTTAGTCTTTCAGTATGTCTGTCTGTATTAAAAGCTATGCCCGTCTGCACCATATCTGCAAATTTTACTGCTCTCTTAAATTATTGTTTCGCAAATACGAATAATAACATGATTCCTGTTTATATAACAGTTTTCATGCTAAAAATCTATTTTTTCAAATACGAACAATAAAAGATTCCTCTTCACATAGTGTTGTTGTTGCAGTTGTTGGTTGTGTTGTTGTCTGTCCTGTATAATTCGATATAGCATTCCAAGAATTTGAGCAGTACGAATTGCATGTACAAAAAATTCGTGTATTCAATCAAAATTTTACATCGCGATTTCTGTCGAAAATTCACTGATCGTGCTGCGTCGGTTGATACGGAGAGATCGTTGTGTGATTAAAATAAGATTTACCTCATAATCAAAAACGCTGATGGGAAGGAAAGACGAGAAATAAAGAAGGAAAACCAGCGACCAAGAGTGTTAAAAAGTACCGGCATGTGTATATATTGGGCGCAATACAAGTTATCTACATGATCCGCGCACTGGGAAAACATGACATTGCATGTACGAAAAGTGTCGTCCCGGATTAGCCGGTGCAGTGTACACAGTCCTAAACTGGGTTTTCTGTTAGAAGAGACTTTCTTTACATACAATTTTCTATGAAAGCGGAAAGTGTCGTCCCTGAATGCACAGGCTAATCTGGGACGACACTTTGCGCACAGGCATTAAACGAAGTGTTCTCAGAGGGAGGTTCATTTATTTTGCCACCTGTCGAAGAATCTTGAGGACATAACATGTGCATCGTAAATTAGGTTGGCGGAAAACAATGAACGACATTTTATTATTATTGGCCTAATTCCAATGTTCCTGATACCTAAGACAGTTGAAGTTGATCTGGGGCTTCTAATATACTAACTCTGTTCACTTGGTCACAGTGTCAAGGTCAATCAGCGTTTGACCTATCACGATTTTGTTCTCAATAATGTTCAAAATAATCCCGTTTAAAGCATTTTAAGCTTTTAATGTAACCAAAATACATTTCAATCGTAACGTAAACCTCTCCAAGATTAACCGGACACTGGCCTTTAAACAAAATACCGTGACAAAGAAAATGTTAGTTTCCTAACACGAAACAGTTTTAATCGATTAAAGCGCACTAAGACTAAAGTATTGGTATAATGTTTGTCTTATCAACAGAACAGAACATCTACCTTGTGCAAATCATGCACGAATAAATCTGTGCCAATACATGACACAATCCAAGCGTACCATTAATGCAAATGAAATGCGCTAGAGCCGGCCGGGTTAGTTTTACCGGTATATAATATTTGCCCATTTTAATAGTCGACGTGGTATGTTTAAATGAAACCTCAATTAGACACCATGGATTGTCCATATTGAAGAAGATGTGCATGTTCTCGAATAATTCTTTTGCTTCCTTAATCACTTAAAAACTCAACAAACCGACAGGAATTTCCTTCATCTGTACTTAATCGTTTAATAAGCATAGCATATCGAAGATCTGCACAATAAGAACAATTCATATATATGTATATGCGAACGTAATATGAACACACTCAACGTTTGGTGATGATGATGATGATTATGATGATGATGATGATGATGATGATGATGATGATGATGATGATGATGATGATGATGATGATGATGATGATGATGATGATGATGCAGGGGAGGGGAGAAAGTACTTTGAAACGAACTATCATTGCACTCGTATGGAACACACAGCCACTTGTTCGGCGCTACTATACATGTATGTATGCAGGATACATATTTTGGCTGGAATTTATCGTAGTAAAGTCTCGCGTGGTCATCGGCTTTTGCTGCGGCCCTTGTCGCATTCGTCGCCAACATGTCACGGAAATCGAGTGCAATGCAACTGTCTTCAAACTCAAACTCAAACAATTTTATTGAAGTAAATACAGGCCACCGGCCCAAAAATACACAATATACACACATTTTATACAATCACATAGTTGACTTGTAACTATTTCTATCCATATTTAATTATACATTTTTAGATAAGTAAAAAAAACATACAAATTGATGTTGTTTCACATGTAGATATACATATAAATACAAAGTTATGAATTGATGTTGTTTAACAGATGGTATACAAAACTTGCGACTTTATGGATAATTTCATCATTATTTGATCCCATTAATGAATAAAAATCAGATATTGAACATCCCCCATGGTACCAATTAAAAAGATATTGGGTACGGATGTCTCTGTGTTTAAAACAATAGAAAAATGCATGAAATTCACAATCAATAACACGTATATTATTGTTATCCAGACAAAAATAACATAGTCTATCATCAAATGGGATATTTGATTGTCTACCAATCTCAATATTTAATTTGTGATTAGAACATTTAAATTTAGAAAATGCAATTTTATGTTTATATAGTATGTTTTCTAAGGTAAGATATATTTCAGTATTTACCCGTAGCATTGTTTTGCTGAAATGTCCCATTTTTCTTGTAGACTTCCATGTATGCCATTAAAACAAAGATTGTTCCTACGTGACTGGTTTTCAATGCGGTCTAATTTTTGTTTCATAAAGTGCATTTCTCCCCGAAGATGTTCGTTATCTTGCCGTAATCGTTCATTATCGTGTTTTAAATTGTTGACAGAAGTAAATAGCTGATCAATCTTTGAGTTTATTCCTTCGATATTGTTTATTAAACGTCTGTCGTTATGCGTCCGAGCATTACTATGCGACGGACTGTCGCTATCAGACACTTTTTTGCTGTGTTGCTACGAGACGCTTCGTTACCTCGACACATTTTTGTTATGTGACGTCAGGTTGCTAGGGGATTTCACATTGCTATGGTGATATTTGACACTCTTCGATTGAACATGCCCTTACTCCTAACGTCACCTTATATACTATTTACGAGTTCAACGCCGATTTTCCATGAATTGCAACGGAAACTACCGAATTGGTTTTCGGGTCCATTCGAGAGTTTCCGTCCCTGAGCGTCTGCAATTTTTTTCTGTGGAGAAGAAGTTTGTAAAAACGGACCACGAGTACAGCAGTGGACGCGAGGAAGAAACTCGCATATACGACTACACAGACTGAGAGAAGCCAAATGCTGAGGCAGATTTCCGGGGTGGATGGAATGTCCTCTGTCACCACGAGTTCGCCTGAAAAGGCCCATTTATATAAATGTACAAAACGTAGTTATTGTGTAGATCTAACAATAGATTTAGTAATAACACTGTTAGTTGTATCAGTTTCTAGTTGTCTGTTTTTAAAATGATTTATCTTTAAAAAGAATTACGGACCTCAACATATCCCTAGGTAAAATACATTTTAACTGTTAGGCGTATATGTATCATAAATATTCGCATATGGATATGCGAACGATTTGATGTCCCTAAAGATTATGAAAAAAAAACATAAACTCATGTATCTTGGTCATTAGGTTATTCGACATGTTAAATTAACGCAAATGCTTCTTTCCCTGATTTATGAATTAAAACTTGTTCCGTTTGAACTGTTGAAAGTCATCACGCAGAAATACATTTGGAGGAGATGGAACGGTGATTTTGGTATTTACTTGAGGCATTTAAACGACCTTTTTTAGGCAGACTTTTAGAACTGGCACTGCCTTAGAATCCCAGTGTTTATAATCAAATGTGATATATAAAAAAGTCCAAAAAATTACCGCTCATCATTTTCACCAAAAAATTTTCTGCAAAAATATGTCCTAATACTATTTTATATAAACCTAACATTACAATACCATCAACGTACGCCCGCAGCATTGCTCCAAGAACCATGGATGGCGGGTCAGAACCGCTTTCTTGACGCTTTCGACGTTCATTGGTGTTAGTGATAGCGTTCCCGTCACACAAAGGCTGTACAAAATAAATGTTTGATTAATAAGTACTGATATTGTTCTGGTGATTATGATACTGACATAGCTTGCTGACACTGCTGATGCTTATAATAACAATCCTGCTTTTAACGATGATGATTAGTATACTGATACTATTGAGGATGAGAATGAGAATGAGGAGGAGGAGGAGGAAGAGGAGGAGGAAGATGAAGAAGAAGCAGAAGAAGATGATGATGATGGGGATGAGGATGAAGGTGAAAAAGAAGAAGAAGAAGATGATGATGAGGAGGAGGAGGATGTTAAGGATGAGGATGGTGATGATGATGATGATGATGATGATGATGATGATGATGATGATGATGATGATGATGATGATGATGATGATGATGATGATGAGGAGGAGGAGGAGGAGGAGGAGGAGGAGGAGGAGGAGGAGGAGGAGGAGGAGGAGGAGGAGGATGACGACGACGACGACGACGATGACGATGACGATGATGATGATGATGATGATGATGATGATAATGATGATGATGAACAAGATTAGGTGAATGATTAAGGTTTCGATCCAAATCATGATGATTACAGACTCACCTGCGCGCATTCGTACATGCAGACCTGAAGGACGCACGTAAAAATCACTTCAAAGGGGCCGCCGCTCATCGCGGTGGGCCGGAACATCCTGAACGTGTTGTTGATAGTTCCCGGTCCGATGCGCTCAAACTTTCCGAACAGCGTCGAGTCCAGGACACACATGTTCGAGTAGAGCGGGATGGAAGAGGTCCAGCATTCACGTGGCCGGATGTCGAAAATTCCTGCAGACGAGAGGTCAAAAGGTCAACATTTTAACGGCCAGTTAAGCTATCAGCCGTTGATTTATTGACCACGTTATTTATGTGACAATATAATTAACCCTTTCATATGTGTGTCACTTTTAAGCAATTTTGTTTGCAAAAATAAAATAAAAATGTTTTATATTAACATGTTTACAGTTAATTTTGTTCGGCGCGAAAGTAAATAGACTGTTACCTTAACTGCCCGTCAAAGGTTTGAGCAACTGGCCCTAGTTGTAACATGCGAGACATATTAAACCTTAACTTTTTTTTCGATTTTTTTTTCATGATTACTAACTTATGATAGACTCACCATCAACTTTTTGATAGCTGTTATTGTGAGCACTAATTCATTTCTATTTTCAAACATAGTCAAACTGCATATTCAGTAAATATGTTCGCTTAAAAGACCAGGGCGAATATTCAGTTCTTTCCACTATACAATGTACGTAAATTTTTGCTTGCCACTAGTTCCTTTTTTTTTCATTTCCTTTTCACATGATCTCTTTTTAAAACGGATAATTTCAAGCATTTTACACCTATCAACTGGACCCCTGATTAAACGCACAATAATGTTGCATTAACAATTGTAATGGAAATAAAAATTAAAACAATATGCATGTCTAAGATTCGTAAATAGCTTTTAACCACAAAAAAGCAAAATGCACAATATCGAATCACGGATGCATACATATTGATTAAACCTCATGTAACCTTATGCCCGTTAGATGCGATTTATTATTAATGGATTTCTATCGAATTCGGACCAACCTTTGTCATTATTGATGACGTGAATCAGGAGATTTAACTCCGTTCCTAGTTTGACGTCACTTCCGAAGGGCACGTGTTTTCCATCGGAGACGAACGACATGATCACCGCATCCGGTCTCTGCACGTGCATCGTCAGGTTGTCTTCTATACCCTCGCTACGAAATATACAACAACAACTGTATTATCTTTAATTATTCATATATTAAAGTTAAGCTAACTTCGACAACGTTTGCTGTTTGTCGTAATAGTGGAAGATTTATAGTTCCACATTTAAATTCTCGGAATAAGGAAATATTCTGTCAATATTTAGTGTCACAACTAAACAATTTTAACATTGCAAATGTTAACGTCTATATATACACCGTTTAATGTAAGCACTAGTTAGTTTAAACTGAAATGTCCTAACATTAACAAATCAATCATTACGTCGACATACGAACGAACTTCTGGTTCTTGTGATAGCGGTGAGAAAAAGTTACAATTACAACATGGTATTTTCTCATTTCAAAATGATTTGTATACGACTTTCTTGGTCTTGATGACTATAAATGTATAGATCAATAGTATTAACACCATTGTATATCTAAACACAATTATACGATAAATTATTAATGTCCTAGGGTTAATGACCTTATCATAATTAGCAAAGAAATTAAACATTCATTATTCAAGGAACAAATTACGTTAAAGCGAGATTATAAGACATTTTATATGTGTTAAATTGCAATAAATGGATAAAATATGTTACAATAACACAAAATAGGCAAGAAAAATTATACATTGAAGACGAATTTCATAAAATGCAGCAAAGACCAATTAGCGCCTTGAGCGTATTGTGACGAAGAAATTTCGTACATATTTTCCTGCAATAACCGAAGCATTCGTCTTTTTAGTAAGTGTTCGTGTGTCGTATGAATAGATATCGTTGCAGGAATTTTAAATGAACCGTTTAACAAAATTTAGATTCACATCGTACATGCACGATTTACATGCTGGCGAATTCGACTGTACAGACATTTTCGATTTCAGTATTAAATATCGGGCTTATTTCGAAATTTTCGACACATGTGCTTATTAACTTTTATTTTAATGTATATTCATATATATGTTTAATAAGTTTTTTACACATTTTATATACATTAATAAATATTATTTAGCCCGTGTGTAATCATATGCGAACCCCATTGATCCTGCGCCCTGAATAATATATGTCCCGTATTCCAAACGAGCAAGTTTACGCCGTCCGACGCGTAATTCTGAAAACTAGGTTCTCATGAGAACCTAGGTTCTCATGAGAACCTATGGTTCCCAAATGAAAACCACGGATTTAGTATTAAAGACGCGTAATTCTGAAAACTAGGTTCTCATGAAAACCTAGGTTTTCATGAGAACAATGGTTCCCAAATGAAAACCACGGATATGGTAAGCAGTTCGATTCATAATCCCAATAAACTAGGGATTTCATGATAACCTAGGTTTTCATTCTGAGCACCTAGGTTCTCATGAGAAATCTAGTTTCTTGGGATTATTCGTCGAACCGCTTGCCATAAACCTAGGTTCTCATGAGAAATCTAGTTTCTTGGAATTATGCGTCGAACCGCTTGTCATAATTAACCTCCAGTTTTCTCCCATTGCTCGGTACACGCTGGCGGCATATGTGTAGAATGATAAGTAATAGACGTGAAACAGTGAATGTTACTCCCCAAGAACATTTTTTGAACAATTGTTCAGACAATGCTAATTAATATTCAACGAAACTTGGAGGAAAATTCTTGAGGAAGTAATTAGTAAAGTAATCGGTCGACATTGGTCTGAACACGTTAATAAAACAATAACTGTTTATGAAATACATCTTTAATTGTAAATATTATTTTGAGACTAAAAATTGAAACAAATTCAGGTCAACCGTTACATAATCAATGTTACAGCATTAAATGATTTTCAGATATTCAGTTCCCTTGTTCGGGCCTAAAACGACTGTACTGTACAGTTTTCTATTTAAAGTATGTCTGTGATATAGTAAGCAATCATTATGGTATAAATAGAAGTTTAATATCTATTGATAATGTGTAATAATTTCTAATTCAATCGTAAGATATCGACCCACACTACAAGAAAAACTTATGCACTAAAGACTTTGCAAACATATTTCAATATCTTGAGATATCTGCAAAAATAAAGTCCTTAACGGCGTGTTTTCATTCTGTCCAGCCTGTGTGTAATCATATGTGAATCCCATTGATCCTGCGCCCTGAATAATATGTGTCCCGTATTCCAAACGAACGAGCTAGTCCGACGCGTAATTCTGGACACCCAGGTTCTCAGGAGAACCTATGGTTCCCAAATGAAAACCACGGATTAAGTATTAAAGACGCGTAATTCTGAAAACTTAGGTTCTCATGAGAACCTAGGTTCTCATGAGAACCTATGGTTCCCAAATGAAAACCACGGATATGGCAAGTAGTTCGACGCATAATCCCAAAAAACTAAGTTTCTCATGAGAACCTAGGTTCTCATGAAAACCTGGGTTTTCAAATGAGTTCTTGGTTCTTGAAGCCACGTGCAATCTTCAAGCGAGAACCTAGGTTCTCATTCTGAGAACCTAGGTTCTCATGAGAAACCTAATTTCTTGGGATTGTGCGTCGAACCGCTTGCCATTACCTGTAGATATTAAACTGCGATCAAAATAACAAGGCGTCAAACATTTTAATTAATGTACAATTTAAGTCGTGAACGAAATCTCGGTTGATATCAAACACAATGTGATTTCTTGCAAGTAATAAAAATAGGAAATGGAAAACGGGCTGAATGCATGTGCAAAAAGTGTCTTCCCAGATTAACCTGTTTAGTCCGCACATGCTAATCTGGGACGACACTTTCCGCCTTAAATGGATTTTCACTAAAAACTCTCTTCCTTTAAACAAAATATGCCATATAAGCGGGAAGCACTAGTATCCAGCAACGATTTACCAGAGCTCGGCTCAAATCTTTCAGTACCCGAATTCAATGCTGAAAGCCTTAATGGAGTTGAAGTCCGTGCTGCAGACGAACCACTGGTCGACGTCATCAGCGCTCTGGTAGACCACGTGACGCTGAACGACAATGTTAAACTTCTCGTTCTGTTTTTGGGTTGATAAAAGAAATGTATTTTAACACTTTCTGACTCAGAAGAAAAGGAAAAATGGCTTAATGCAAACAGCGTAAAACCAGAACCGCCTGCGACTAACTAGACGGCTGTTCATGCTTCATGCTATATGATGCTCATCAGTATCTTTGGGATGGAGACGAAACCTTCAAAACATAAATGAGCCGTGCTCTGTTAAAGGGGGTTTCATGTATGTGCGTAAAGTGTCGTTCCCGATAAGCCTGTGCAGTCCGCACAGGCTAATCGATGACGACACTTTCCGGTTTAGAGGGAAAGTGTTGTCCCTGATTAGCCATTTTCAAAGAGCAATGCCCGTTAATGTATTTAGAAAGGTCTTTAAATTGTGAATTTCTAATTGACTATAAACAGACCAAAATTCGTGTCTGAGTGGTAAAGGGTTACAAGCAATCGTCATTGAAATAAGTTTCTTAAATAGTTCGCCCTAAATCACGAACTAATTAATATGCTCGGTATCGTGATTACTTGGACCACTATAACATACAAAATAACACTAAATAAATAGAGATTGTCAGAATAGCATCGAAGAATACCCTCGACACCGCTTTTCGAAATATGCTGATAAAGTTTCAGCAAGATTGAGTCACAAATGTGGCGTCTATAGTGGTCATACAGCTGTGTCAAGCGACCTAGTTTTTGATCCCAATTTACCCAGATTCGACACAGGCCTCGATATTGTAGAGATAAACATACTAGTTTGACGTGCGCACGCGATAGCTATGACGTGCGCACATGATACACATGACGTGCGCACGCGATAGCCATGACGTTTGCACGCGATAGCCATGACGTGCATACATGATAGCCATGACGTGCTCAAATGATAGCCATGACGTGCGCACGCGATATTGTCCACTGAACAAATTGGTGTGGTCTCAATTACACACCAACCAGATAGGTACCACATGCTTATGCTCTAGCTATCACGTGCGCACGCGATTTATATGACTTTCAAACGCGATAACTTTGACTTGGGCACGCGATAACTATGCCGTGCGCATACGATAACTATTCAATCAGACGCCATTACTTGTTTACAGATTTCTGTATGTTTTAGAAAAGAATTCATTAAATGTATTGGCTCTCAAAACTTAAATATTTGTAATTATGTAATTTTTATAAAAGGTTGAACATGGTTTGTATTCTCCTGAATGAGCATCTTTATGGCCTTAGTGAAGCCCGCTACCACCCGCCTGCTACCACCAGACATTTCAGGCGCAAGAGATTTACAAATAGACCCCACTTCTTGTTCTGGGAAAACTGGGCTTTATTCGTGTGCGTAAAGTATCATTCCAGATTAGCCTGTGTAGTCCACACAGGCTAATCAGAGACAACATTAGTATGGAATTTTTGTTAAAAAGGAAGTCTTTACATCGTGAAAATCCTTTACGGTGGTTAGTGGCGTTCATTATTAGCTTGTGCGCACTGCACATGCTTATCTGCGATGACACTTTTCGCGCGTGCATTAAGCCCCGTTTTCCTAGTGCGATACACAAATCAATTTTTTTCCATCTATGGATGAAAAATAAGTTGAATATAAATCATTTATTTTTTTCACAGCAAGGATTATCCATTAACAACAAAACTTATTTGTTTTGTAATTATTATAATTTCGACTGTTTTATTACAATAAAACATGTAAACTTTCTTGATGCTATAGCAATTTTCAAATTGTCATTCCCACATCCCTTTTAAGAATGGGTGTCGGCGCAAATTGTACCCATTGTATGTTGCAGTCCTCGAACGCACAATCGTACGTCATCTCCCCGTCCACTGTTGACTCGACGTTGTAGAAGGTGTCCGTCCGTATGTAAAGTAGGCCGCCTGTGGTCGTGTTCGAGATTCTCAAGGACGCAGTTTTGTGATTGCATGACGTCAGCGAAACTTCAGAGAGATATGACGTCATACTTATTATTTTTTGGACACAGCACAATATGTATATAATCACTATAGACATTAGATAACATGAAATTTTAAGATTTTATCTGGAAAATCATTATTTTAGAAAGTATTATTTATTCAAACATTCTCGATATATAATTGATTATACACGTATATGTAGCTACTTAAAAAAAATTCGCCAACACTCTTGTGATTTCGTGCTTTTTGAAACCATTGTTTAGTATGTTTTATGGTGCAATAGAAGTAAAAACAGATACATATTTTTAAATCACAAAACAATCAATATTTACCACAATTACTCACTTGAAGGTTGAATGTAACCTTGAAGTGACACAAAGTTGAACACAAAATAAAATATAACTGTTGAAATAAAAATTAAATTTCCACGAACGCGCACAGATGCTTCCATTTCTGCAAACATCCAATAGCATTCACAAGTTTGCACTAAAGTAATTTGGCACCAATGCTTAATACAAATGGGCATATCGGGGCGATGTTATAATTCAAACAAACTTGCTGCATTGGCGTAGCTAACTCGCAAGCGATTTAATAGGCCCGTCTTTGTTAATATTATCATGGTCAGAAAGTATAAGCCTCGTTCTGGGAAAACTAGGCTTAATGCATGTACGGAATATGCCGTCCTTGATTAGTCTGTGCGGACTAAAACGGCTAATCTTGAACGACACTTAACGCACATGCATTAAACCACGGTTACCAACTCAGAAGCAAAGCGAAAATGGCTATGTGCAAACAGCACAAAACCAGAACAGCCTGGGAGTAACTCTCAGTCTGCTCAGGTTTTATGCTGTTTTCTGTTCACCAGTATTTAAGGGTTGAGAATGAAGCCTTAAAAACTTGAATTTAGTAAGAAATGTCTTTAACTAATTAAACTTTCTAAGGGACTACACATGCTTCAAAATACGTATCTATGTGGTAAAGGGTTAAATCACAGTTTCACAGAGCGAGGCTCATATATTCTCGGAAGGGAAATTAAACTTTTCTTTATAGGAAATATATGTTCGGATCAGTATTCATACAACCCTTACGCTTAGGAAAACTTTGCTTTAGAAACACACTCTTACATAATTTAAGCTCATGAATTTTCATAACAACATATCAAAGTTTCGTTAAGAAGCATTCAACTAAATTCTACGGCAACCTTTATGTAGCAAGATATATATATGCATCGTTAGTAAGTATATCGTAAAACATCATGATAATTCTCGACTAGATCTACGCATTTACATTCAATTAAAGACGTTATTTATTTATTTTTCCACAGAACGTTATTGATTCATACATGCAATATTTTTTTTGCAAACAAAGAAAAAATACATCGTAATGGCAAAGGTTGTTAATGGTTTACGGGGATAATAAATTATGTTTAAGCGAAAAAAAACAGCTTCTTTACAAAATGATAAATTACGTTTACTTCAAATTAATTAAATGAATGATTTTCATTGCGTTTCAACAAAAAATATCAATTTGTTATTGATGTGTTTTCTTTCAAAATACATTTCATGTAACTTACGAAATAATAATACTCTGTACAAATACCCGAAACAAACCGGCGGAAAAACGAATACTATGATCTTTAAAAATGAATGTGCAAAGCACAACTACTTTATTAATAAGTTTAAAAAATAAAAATCAGATACAAATGACCAGCCGACAAAAAAGAAAGATTTCTTCAAATGCATTGATACTGGGGGTGGGGTGGAAGGTGTTGGGTTATTATTTGCACACCACTGTTTTTAATACGCGCTGTTCTTTGTTTCTCTCAAATACGTCTTGTTGAGCCAATCAAAGTGTAAAAGCGTTCACAATTGACGATACGTTTGAAATAATGATTTATAACAACACACAAAACTTGTTTGTATTTTTTAGAAAATTCATCGATACATTTTTTTCTCCGAACCTTCTTAATGTTTTTATTGGATGCACGCAGTGTGCGGTTGAACCACCCCCGATTTGATCTACGCCATGAACTAAGATTAACCGAATAACGGAATTTAATTGTCGCGTGGTGCTAAACGCATTACGCATGGGCCGTAAAATATTAAGAAAACACTTTGACGAAAAGAGAATTAATTAAATACATGATCTAGATCTAGACCATGACGTGAAGACATTACATGTCTTTGCACAATCACGTGTTCAAACTATGGCTTGCAGACATTGCAAGTGTTTACACAATCACGTTTTTATTTGTTCATTATGCGAATGCGATGTCGTTATTTATGCATATTAACCGGTATAGATTGCCCTGAGAAACGTTTATTACCACTGTAAAACAGCTATCGGCCACATACAGTATTTGACGGACATTACACAAAGATTCTGATATTGCAAAAAGAGGCCATGAAACCTATAGTCGTTTAAGACACAAATAATTTCTTTTTCAACTATTATCTTACTGTCTGTAGATATTAGCGCGAAACCATTGGTTTTCCTTGAATCACACTTATCACCTATAACTTATGTGATCGTTTTGTTTTGTTTTGTTTTGCATTGATCGAAAACGAAAATTCAGAACATTTTATTTAAAGAATAGACATGGGTATTATTAATACGGCTACGCGCTCCTACAGTTTCTCTTGCAGCGTGTACACCTTAATAGTGCACGAGTCTTCCGATGCCACGACCAGACGGGGAATCACGCTCTCATGACAACAGATCGCCAGCGGGCGCGTCAGCCCGTCCGTCTCATTGAGCACCTCCGACAGCTTCTTCCCTTCGCCCGTGAACTGGATGACGTTGTTGGACTCGCATCCGCTCACGAACAGGTTCCCCTTTCCGTCCATGCATAGCCCCAGCGGCGATACCAAGCCGGGATCATGGAAAATCGACAACAGACGACCCTCCGGGCTGATTGTAACGACGCCACGCTTCAAGTCGGCCACGTGAAATCTCGTGCCTTCGTCGTTAATGACGACGTCCTTGGGTTGGCCGAAGAACGGCTTCCCTTGGATGTCTTCCTCGAACACG
Source organism: Dreissena polymorpha (assembly GCF_020536995.1). NCBI lineage: Eukaryota > Metazoa > Mollusca > Bivalvia > Myida > Dreissenidae > Dreissena > Dreissena polymorpha. The sequence continues at coordinate 1,300,367 of NC_068364.1, forward strand.
CACACGAGAGCGCCGTGTAGAGAGTACACGCGCAGCTGCCCGTGTATCTCGCCCTCCCCTCCTCCGCATGTGATGAACAACTGGTTATTCTTACAAGCTATCCCTCGACAATATTCGTCGATTTTAAACTTCCTGTCCAGTTTCATCTTCGTGTTGTCCAGCGACACGAACTGTATGATCTTTTCGTCGCGGAGGGTGACGGCGATCATGTTTGGTTGCACCGAGCACAGGGCGTACGGCTCCCCGGGGGTGTCGCAATGGTTCCGGAGATTGTAATTTGTGTCGAGAATCTTCAACCTCTTATTTTTCCAATCGCTCACAATAGTGAAACCATTCGGAAGGTTCAACAAGTTGTTGAACACATAGTTCTCTTTTTCCGTATCACTCTTTTGGTCCAGGTCGCTTTTACCGAAAAATATCCCCGAATAAATACTGACCTCGTGTTCGAATTTACCAAGGGCGGTTAACTTTCTGAGCCATTCTAAGATGCCATTATCTACAGTAAATTTAACATCTTCCTGACCCAACCTTTCAGTTACCTTAATCAAAACCTGTTCACCTATTTCCAAACTTGCGCGACAGTCCCTCTTAATGTTAATTAACAGCTGCGCATCATTTTCAGCCTTTGTTTTCTTAATGCTATCTTCTAGGGATGCAATTGCGTTGTCACAACTCTTAATATCACCTTTGATAGCACCCATTTGTTTATCAAAATGAGTGGTTAGTTTATCGCGGGCGCTTTGTGCCAGTTTATCAAAAATCTCCATCACCTGTTTTTGGATTCCCTCTATAGTTACTAAAATATCGTCCTTTGCTTTAGTGAATCTATTTTTATCAGCCAATCGTCGAAGCTTGAGAAGGAAGATGTCTTTTTTCACGCGACTCAGTTCGTCGTTTGTCACTTTCTGTAACCCCGTTTTCAGCAGATCTGCTGCTATGGTGCTCACGTATTCTGGTTCCCCGCATCCCTTGTGAGACAGAGCAATGCATGCCGAACACGCCACCTGAAGGAAATGAAAACATGGGGTTTGCTGGAATGCTCGTATGATTAAACCAATAAGTTAAATTGAAAATAAAACGGGAGTTTCGGACTGACAGGCCTCTGATCCCAACTCATCAGAGCCTCGTTCTGTGAAAACTGGGCTTACTGGATGTGCGTAAAGTGCAGTCCGCACGGGTTCATCAGGGACGACACTTTCCGCTGTTATGGGGTTTTCCATCTAAATGCCGTCTCTTTGAAACGAAAATCAAGTCTTACCTTTTTTAGATGGAATACTTGTATGACAAAAAAAACAGCTTAAATTAATACTAAACAAGAAAGATATATTCTAGAATGGTAGGCTTTTGAGTCCAACTGGTTACCGGTACATTCTCGTTGCAGGACAACTGGGCTTAATGCATGTGCGTAAAGTGTCGTCCAAGACTAGCCTGGTTTGTTATTGACCAACAAATTAACACAATTATGCTTCTTATATTATTTGAATATAGAAGCATGCGATTTTCAGTACAGTGGTCGATGACCATATACTTAACCATACACAAGTCTTTACGATGATATTAAATGAAAGTAAAATACACAATTAATCGGTGCCAAAACTCTATAATTAAAAGGTTTTATGTTTGATCACCAATTATGCCAGTTATTGATAACTTCCCCATTCGAGACACAGTTAGGGTTATAATGAACGTAAAATATATTTCATGATCAATCCCTTTTAAAATATTGCTTGCAAGGTCGGGATTCAAATCCGATTATTAACGAAACAGTTACCTGATCATGTGACCGGCAGTACAAATCTAGAAGCTTGTTGGCGTGTGTGGCGCACGTCTCTGTCAGTTTGATGCGCTCCACTTTTACTACTTCCGCTTTCGGCGCCTCCTCGAGGCCTACCAATTTGTGCGTCTTGAGCACGAGGAACCGTCGGTGCTGGGCGCTACATCCGGAACACAGTTTCTCCTTGCAATCGGAGCAGTAACTCGAAGCGTCAACGTCCAGATGTTCACGAGCGCACGGAGCGCATGCGTGCAGCGGCTTTTTGGGACCTTCGATTTTCGGCGGCGTGTATTTAACTGCCATGCGTTGTAAGGAATGTTTTATTCCGTATCGACTGGAGTTCTTTGGCGGGCCCCTCCATCGTCTGCCGGCAGGTTTGTTCTCTTCTTCGTTTCCGGAACCGGTTCCCTCTGCGTCGGCGGATGCCGCCCCTTCGATGTCGGCAGATGGGCCATCGGGCATGGAAACAGCGCCGTGTCCATTCACGTACGTTTCCGAACTTCCGGTAGCGTTGGTAATTACAGATCCGGTACCAACTGATTTTGCATCCATTAAATCAAGTATTTTGAGGTGTCAACGCTACACACTACAAGGGTTGAATGGTATATCGCGCGTAAAGCGTGTTCATCGTTATCACTTTATCGCTTGCAAGCATATTCATAATTTAAATTTTGTTGAAGGATCTTTGACATAAATTTTATTTTGCCAAAATGTTTCTTAATCCTTGAAAAGTCATTATTGTATGCTAGGTTTAGAACAATTATTATAATTAAAAAATGTTTATCTATTCAATCGTGTAAATGCCCTTTAATCTTTTGTCGAGATATATTTATTCAAAAGTGAGTTTAGAAGATCCAAAATCATTCACTGGAACGTTGATTTCTTTTTACCGTGTACGGATCTAATGACAAACTATTAACGCGGGGAAATTGCAATGTATGTTACTCCTTTTGCACATGAATACAAGAACTATCTCTGGTACCATGCTTTTATGACTTTGCATAGTTTCTACTACGTATTGACACATATTGTAGTAAGTAGTTAATAAACAGTGTTAAACAGACGATATGTGCAGCTGGGGCATTTTTCGTTTATGATCAAATTGAATAGCGATGTTCGCACAAGGCTTCGGTTGGTTGTAATGTGTGTTGTTTCACTTCATGTTCCAAACGTTAATAAATGTTCATGCACGTATTATAGAACCTCTGGGAAAACGGTGCTTAATGTACGTGCGTAAATTTCCCGCTTTTATGGTGTTTTGAATTTAAAACAAATCTCTAAACGAAAATCCAATATACGCGGAAAGTGTTCTCCCTGATTTGCCTGTTCGGCCTGCACAGGCTAATATGGGACTTCACTTTACGCACATCAATTAAGCGCGGATATCCCAGAGCGAGTCTTATCTATGTCCAAGCATATGTTTAATCTGATTTCATGAATCTGATTTTATTTTTTAGTTTGTTTGTAAACGAATATAAACGGCGTTTATTGTGTTATTTAAAGAACGTTAATCGGTCATTTATAACGCTTTAACGCAAGCGAGCCAGATTATTGTAGATCTTGTTCATATTTGTCACAAAACAGCGAGAATTCTAATCCAATATTTAACATGATCCGATAAATATTTTGGAAACTAACATTTAGAACTACATAAGCCTTACTATGGAAAAACGGGGCGTAATCCATGTGTATAGTGTCGTTCGAGATTAGCAAGAGTTGTCCGCAAAGGCTTACCATGGCCAACACATGCATTAAGCCCTGTTTTGCCAGAGAAAGGTTCATATTTTGCTAAGGTGCAAACAGGATCGGGACCATTTTTACGCTGTGTATTGTGGAGGTAATTTATGCGATAATTTATTAATGTCATGTTATAAGAAATATGTGAATTAACGTGCAGCATTATGGAAGTTGACATGCGTCCAGAAGCATTATTGGATTAATAACTGTCGAAACGCAGTATTGGATAAATAACTTATGGCTATTATTCTTATACGTTACGTTAATATGCAATGTATTTTAAATGGTCAGCGGGTCTTAACTGCATTTGACCATTAACCGAAAGTGAAAGGCTAAACAAGTAGTCTGCTATGCACATGTAGTAGCAGTGTACAGGCGTGTAGGTATGTAAAGCAAAAGTTTACATGACACCCAGAGGTTCCTTCTCTAATATCATTTAGCTGTAGGATAAAGTAAGATGCGCTTCTGGTTCAAGCAAGGGGTACACAATAACAACAATATTTCACAGCTAATGCAAAACAGGTTTTATTTTCTTCAGTAGTGTGGATAACTAATTTCTAATTTGCTACATGATAATAATTATAATAATAATAGTTATATAATACACAGATCAATGTCAAAAAAGTTCTGTACAAACTAAAGTACATGTTGTATTTTGGTTTGATATGACAACATTACAAATAACAGTGACACACTGACACCAGCTCATTTGCATACACGAACTCAGCTCATTTGAATACTTACAGAGCAACGATGAATATACACACAAAATCAATTTGTAATCAAAAAGTAAGTCTTCAAAAACATGCATTAACTCAAAAACAAAAAAAGTCAAACAAAAAAGTCCATCCTAGAATGATTTTGTCAGATTCGCAGAGCACATTTTATTCCAACATACAACATCAAGAACTACAATAAATAGCACTTCCATGTGCATTTCCACAAAAACACAGTTCTGTGCTTTTGTTTCCAATCACTAACATGTTCATATGAGCCCTTAATCTGGGAAAACAGGGTTTAATGCATATGCGTCAAGTGTTGTCCCACATTAGTCTGTACGGTTTTCAAGTGTTGTCCCACATTAGTCTGTACGGTTTTCAAGTGTTGTCCCACATTAGTCAGTATGGTTTGCTCAGGCTAATCAGGGACAACACTTTCAGCCTTAACTGGAGTTTTGCTAAGAAGATGCTTCCTTTAATCGAAAAATACCATAAAAGTTTAAAGTGTTGTCCCTGATAAGCTAGTGCATACTGCGCAGGCTAATCAGGGAAATACTTTAGAAACATAAATTATGCCCAGTTTTCAGAGAAAGAGGCTTGTATATGGGCCGTTTTCTGCGAAAAGGGGTTAAATGAATGTGCGTAGTGTTGTCTCAGATTAGCCTGTGCAGTCCGCACAGGCTAATCAGGGACGACACTTTCCGCTTTTATGATATTTTTCGTTTCAAGAAAGTCTCTTCTTAGCAAAAAACTAGTTAAGGCGGAAAGTGTTGCCTCTGATTAGCCTGTGTGGACTGCACAGGCTAATCTGGGACGACACTTTATGCACATTCATTAAACCCCCTTTTCACAGAGAGAGGCTCATATTGTTCTGTTTCATTTTGTACACTATCGTCTAGCCTACCTACCATGACTACCTATCGTCTAGCCTACCTACCATGACTACCTATCTAGAATTATGTACACATGAAAGATAAGCAAAATACTGGCTCTATAAGACTAACAACTGGTAACCTTTCAGTTGGCAATACGAAGACGAGGTCTTGATTCTTAATTAAAACTAACATAAACAAATGAAAGAAAAGCTATACGCATAATGCAATTACATGTGATTTTGTGAAATTTTTAGGCATTGAAAACAGGGGTGGGATTGAGAATAAGTCCAAGTAGATTATATTTTTTGTATAATGAGTAATTTTCAATGACTTTTTCATTAATAGTGACCGCATTTGTTTATCTTATTGACCTTACGTTTGAACTGCCCATGGACACAGTTTCATTTTTTAAGGATTAAAAACAATCTTCTTCTGAAGTTAATGATACAATTAAACAAACAAGTGTCTATTTTACTTGTAATTAGTTAAAATTAATAATACCAGGTAAATAACAGGTAAACTGCATGTAATGCATTATTGAAAAGAACAGTTTATTCCAAGATTGATGTCTAACTCCAACTTACATAAAAGTGCGTTACCATCCTAAATATCTACTGTGTAAAACAAACACTGACTAGACAATGTTCAGCTTGATATGGTTTGAATGTACAAAAATGGCAAACAATTTTGCCATACCCGAACCCAGTAAATTTTTATCCTAAAACATCACGTGCTGATGCCTTAAGAGCATAAAAACCAGAACTTGCTAAATTTACATCAAGAATCAAAGGATAAGTTGGGCTACACTATGCCAGAAAATGGTTACAATATGCCAGAAAACAATGAAAGAAAGTCAATCTGCTCTGGTTGAGTTGTTACTAAGTTACTAATTTACCACAGGGCTTCAAAGAGTTCATTATTTCAACAGCATCATTTGTGTAAACCTTGCAACTACAAAATAAACAAGGACAACAGGATAACAAACTGATGGCATATTGTGTTCATTCTTAGACAAGGGACAAAATTGTCACAAAACCAGGTTTTCATTGTGAAAAAAAAATCTGATAAAGGGAGAAAACTCAAACTGAACTTTTGAAATGAACAAACAAAATTAACCCCCTTTGAAAGTTTGTTTAAAAAAAAAATCTATTTTTAGTCGTGGCGACCTTGACATTGGAGATATTGACGTGATTCTTTCGTGCGACACACCGTCCCATGATGGTGAACAAATGTGCCAAATGATTTTAAAATCTCACAATGAATGACATATTTATGGCCAGGACAAGCTCATTTATGGCCATTTTTGACCTTTGAACTCAAAGTGTGACCTTGACCTTGGAGATATCAACCTAATTATTTCGCGCGACACACCGTCCAATGATGGTGAACAAACGTGCCAAATGATTTTTAAATCTGACAATAAACGACATAGTTATGGCCCGGACAAGCTTGTTCCGCCCGCCCGCCAGCCAGCCAGCCAGCCCGCCCGCATTCGCCAATCTAATAACCAGTTTTTTCCTTCGGAAAACCTGGTTAAAAACTGTTAAAAGAAGCGTGTGATATAAAAGGGGGGGGGGGTTGATAAATGGGCAATAACCCAGATTAAATGCATGTGCATAAAGTGTCATCCCAGATAAGCCTTTGAAGCCTGCACAGGCTAATCAGGGACTACACTTTTCCCCTACACTGGATTTGCATTAAGAAAAAATCAATAAAAGTGAAAACATTCGTCCCTGATTAGCCTATGCAGACTGCACAGGCTAATCTGGGATGACATTTCATGCACATTCATTAAGACAAGTTTTTCGAAAACAAGATTCTAAGGGAGACAGAATTCTTTATGATATAGTGGAGTGAAGCCAGGCGCTGGTCCAACATGTCACCAGCACAAGCTCCTCCCATTGACCTTCAAATGACCTCAGGTCACAGTTACCATAGCAACTGTGACACTGACCTCCTGGAAAGGTCAAGGGTCGCCAACTGGCTAGATTCCCTTTTCAACGAAACATCAACATACATTCTGAATTCAAATCAATCCATTATTTTCAAGGGCAAGCTAAAAGTTTTGGGGTTTTAAGCAGACATTGGGTCCAACATGTCACCCAATGGTGGAAAAAACAAAGTCATTAAATTAATTGTATAATTACAAAATAATTATAATTTTAAGGACAATGTTTTGTTCTCAAATGCTTAAACAACCAGCAATTAAAGCTGTTGCATCAAGAAAACAACAGATGTATAAAAACAAAAATGTACGTTCACTGAAATCTACATCAGTTTTTACTGAGTTTTCAATAAAATAACTGGGAATCAACAATGCAAGGCAATGTGTGTCAAGTGTCTTCCCAGAATAGGGACAGGCACAGGCTAATCAGGGACAACACTTTCCCCAGAGCACAAAGAAGTGGGGGACAGGAGGGGGGGGGGGAGAGATCTTCGCAACTAAAGATCAACAACTGAACTTCCAAATTTCTAGGTAATTGCCCATATTGGCCATTTGATATACTGGTTCAAGGCAATCGTAACTGAATGTTCTATTATCTTACATATGACTGCTAAACTAAGAAAGGCAGGAAAGCAAATATTGACCCATATTCAGCTTCAGAAATTAACGTTTGATTACCCAGTGTTTTAAAGGCTGTTTAACAACAAAACAATCTGGTGAATAATTAATCTTGTACAATAAAACAATATCATCAATTTTCAAAGTCAAACAAGGTAAAACGTAACAAAACATGTATTATGCAAAACTACAATATATCACAAAAATGGAGCACACACATGATAAGCCGTAAACTGGCTGTAATTTGCTTGAGGACATAAGAAGAGTGGGCAGGGTCAAGAACATTCATGGTGGGAAGGTTATGTGGCTGTATGATTGACCAGCAGTGGCTTATTATATAACTCAAGAATTTAATGCAACTATCTTCAGCCTAATTTGCAAAACCTATACTACATCTATCATGACTATGGAAACACAGAACAGTCTATCGATACATTATCAACATGGCCCAATTTAATTTAAATAGACATGTGTATATGAAGATATAACAGAGAAGCTGAAATTGAATATAGATTTTGATCTCCAGAAGGCTTTTCAATAAAACACTACTATCACCTTTTGTTTTGAAAGATCGTGCAGCACGAAGGGTGGAACCGTTATTACTTTTCAACATTTCTGGTCTTATACAATAGTTGCACATTCAGTCCTTCATTTAATTGTTTTGAAGTGCACTTTTTCCTGTTTATACTAACAAATCCAGGCTGACAGGACAGGACCAAAATTCAGAATAGCAAAATGAAACAAGAGATCTGTTCGTCAGCCTCCACAATGCCCCCTATTGCGCCGCTTTGAAATTTTTATTATTTATTTAACCTTCGACCTTAAAGGATGACCTTGACCTTGAACTTCAACCACTCAAAATGTGCAGCTTCATGCGAACGCCGCTTTGATTTTTTTTTTTACTTTGAAGGATGACCTTGACCTTGAACTTCCACCACTCAAAATGTGCAGCTTCATGATAACGCTGCTTTAAAAATATTCTTTCAGACCTTTGACCTTCAAGGATGACCTTGACCTTGAAGGATGACCTTGACGGATGACCTTGACCTTCCACCACTCAAAATGTGCAGCTTCATGAGAACGCCGCTTTGTTTTTTTAAAAGTTTTACCTTTGACCTTGAAGGATGACCTTGAAGGATGACCTTGAAAGATGACCTTAACCTTGAACATCCACCACTCAAAATGTGCAGCTTCAGGAGAATGCTGCTTTGATTCTTGTTGACCTTTGACCTTGATGGATAACCTTGACCTTAAACTTCCACACTCAAAATGTGCAGCTTCATGAGATGCACATGCATGCCAAATATCAAGTTGCTATCTTCAATATTGAAAAAGTTATGGCCAATGTTAAAGTTTTCGGACCGACAGACGCCATATATTTGACATTTGACCTTGATGGATGACCTTGACCTTCACCTTTCACCACTCCAAATGTTTAGCTCCATGAGATACACATGCATGCCAAATCTCAAGTTGCTATCTTCAATAGTAAAAAAGTTATGGCCAATGTTTAAGTTTTTTCGCACAGACGGACAGACTGACATACACACATACTGACTGACGGACAGTTCAACTGCTATTTGCCACCCTACCGGGGGCATAAAAAACACACAATGTGTCAACAGTACTGACTGTACATAGAATTTGATGTATTCAACTGTATGTGCGTAAAACAACAAAATGTATACATTTGATAACCTTAAAATGATTAACATGCTTAATATGTTAACTTATGGATCAACCTGATTAACCCTTACCCAGGCCGAAGGACATACAGACTATAAGTATATTCCAACAATACCCCCTTCTGACGCGGTTAAAAATAATTTCTTTAGAATTTTGAAATTTCAAAAAAGGTTCATTCTTGTTTCCTCTTCTCCTAAAAGTAATCTAATAAATCACCATCACAATAATATTCATACTGTATACACTTCTCATGAATTCAACTAGTAGTCTACACATAATAAAAAAATAAATATTTTGTCATAGATGCCATAATTTAGGTATTGTCGTAGAGGCAAACAAGTAAATAGAAAAGTTAATTTCTTAGATTAATCAAACAGGATAGGGCCATCTTTCAATTTTCATAAAGGGAAGTAACCACTGAGATCAAGATCTTGTCATTGTTCTTCCCCTTTGTTACAAAAAATAACAACAACAGGCATATAATAACAGCAAACTTTAGAAACTTGTGTTTCTGCAACCACATTTGGCTTGGAGACTGGGAATACACTGGTTATTTACTTATTTACATCTATTTACAAGGGCTAGAAATTGAAAATAACACTAAACATGATTATATATTTACAAACACTCCATAACAGTGTACTATTATTTACAATACCTAATCTGATATTCATATTGACATAACATGACCAAGATTAATCTCATAGCATATATTACAATTCAGTAACATTCCCCAAACAACTCACACACATTCTAAGTGTAATAACATCATTCATTGAACAAAATACAAAAAAAAACTGAAGTAATAAGTAGGTTGAGAAAAAAAGACCATGAAAGAGATATGATGAATAAATTAGCAGTCAAGGCACAAAAGGTGGAGAGAGAAATTCAAAAATCACGCACAAAAAATGTACAAATAATCCTAAAAGTTGTCATATCTAGGGCAGGAAACATTATAGTAAACTTGTATGCACTTCAAATAAATATATAAGTACATGTTAAATAACAAACAGTATTATAACAATCCAAATAGCACCAGAAGACGAGTAAAATCGAGGGTACTCATAATAGCAAACTAAACATCCATTGTTTTAAACTTGAATCCGACAAAATCATTCTACTTTTGGGGTTAAAACCTGGTATTTGCAGATACAACAATTGTCTGATCATACCAACATTTATTTGAGTCTCTTTCTGTGAAAACGGGGTTAAATTCATGTGCATAAAGTGTCGTCCCAGATTAATCAGGGACGACACTTTACTCTTTAACTAGATTTTTGCTAAGAAGAGACTTTCAATGAAAAATATAAAAGCGGACAGTGTCGTCCCTAATTAGCCTATGCAGACTGCACAGGCTAATCTGGGACGGCACTTTACACACATGAATTAAACCCTTTTTCACAGAGAAGGGCACATTAAAAAAAAAATTACAATTGTACATTGAGCTTGTTTTAAAAAACTAACACAACTAATGTAAGTTTCTTTATATATTAAACAAAACAGTAATCAAACATAATGTGAATAGGTAAAATAATTTATTTCTTCAATTCTGTCCAATATACCATTTGATGAAAACCAATAAAAGCATGGGTTGAAATGCAAATGGGATGAGAGTCAGTGTGTCATGTGGCCAAAAGTTCTGAATAACAACAAAAACAACAACAACAAACTAATTAGCCAATCAGCTTTGACAAATCCTTGGAGAGGAAATGGCATACAACTGACAAGCTATTCATAGCTATGATAAGGTCAGATATCTACGTAAAATACACAGACAAACAGAACATCTTCCGTAAAGTGGGCTACAACATTGTTTACAAGTAAATAATCTACGGCATTACCATTATGATTTTCGGGGTGTGGAACATAAATAAATAATTGCCATCAAACTGGCTGACACAAATACAAATGTGTTATATTGCTCTAATAATTAACCAATTTATGCCTAGGGTCTAAAAAAGGCCTTGGCAAACGGCGTAGACCCAGATGAGACGCCGCATGATGCGGCGTCTTATCAGGGTCTACGCTGTTTGCTGCAAGGAATTTCTGTAAGAAATATTCTAAATATAGAAATAAATATACTAGACATCCCTCATTTTGGAAATAAATTGATTCAATTTAGAAGGATGGGAGAGTCCACTAGGCATAAACGGGTTAAGAGACATGGGCTTGTGAAAAGATCTAAAGAGAAGTAGCCTGATGCTATTCCCGTAGTCACTTTCTTTTGAAGTTCAATATATTTTATTGAAAATATCAATACTATCAAAAGTATTAATTTCAAATATCAAACTGTCAAGATATTCCTTGGATTTGAACCATTTTCCAAAATGTGATCAAAATGTTCAGCAATTTAGCATGCCCTTTGTTCAAAAATCCTTTTTTGTTACACTGTTTGTCAAAGTGTAACTTTTTTTATTACGTCTGGATTTGAAAAAAAGATATAGGAGTCAGTGGTGTATCTATTTCCATTAACAGCTAAAATGGTACTGGAATAAAGCTTTCAATTCTTTATGCTTAAAAAGTGATACAACTTTATTAAGGGAAAAACATGTAAAAGTTGTGTGATCCTTATTCAACATTGATTAACTTCAAACATAGGGACAATAATAATATTGGGTAATACATTTTTGGGAGAATCCACCTCATCAAAACAAAGTTATCAATAATTTTATTGAAAAAATATTCTTAAAATAGTAATTTGATTTTGTCCTTTACGAAGTCATACATTTCCTTACATTAACTGTAAAATGTTCAATAACTTGAATGTTAGGACAGATTAAATATGCAATACAAGTATTCAAACACAGAAAAACTGGATTATCTGGAAATTGAACTAAATGTAGCAAGTTAAATTATTCAAACACTGATCTTAAGGCCTGAATTTTCAACTTAAAGAAAATGGCAAGATATTGTTATTTAAAGCAATTAAACAATCCAATAAATATAAAAAACTATATATGTATCAAAATATTGTCTGACAAAAAATTATTATTATTTGTCACTGAATGTTTGCACTGTAAGTACACTCGTTACAAATGAATCAGTTTGCAGTAATAATATTTGATAAGGATTAACTCCGTACAGATAGGGAGGGTCAAATTTCTTTTGGTGGAGAATTACAGAACAAAATCAAACATCAACTGATCCAGTCAATGTTATGATATATTAACTACATGACTTGTAATGCCATTAATTTAGCAACCAAACAAAACTTTCTTAGTAACTAAATCATTCCATAGCAACCGAAACTACCTCCCTTAGCAACTAAATAATTGCATAGCAACAGGTCTCCCTCAGCTAACAAACGAATCCACGACAGAGCCACATCCTGAATCATAGTATCACATAGAGCTAACCTAGCCAGAATTGCACTTTTAAAATGCTGCCATGGCAACATAAATAATTCTACCATCCACCTTGCTTGCTGAGTTCATGACAACTAGGTTTCCATGACGATAAGTTTCTTGTTCCTTCATCATGGTGGTTCTTTTCATTTTAAATGTTTTGCCACACACTGGTTGACCATGGTAAACATACATTGTTCAATAAAATAATAAATATCTAATAGATAATTAGCTTCTTTCAGCCACAAAAATGCAAGATTTAAGGCAGTATCGTCCAAAGTTTAAATTATAATTTAAAATACTTGACTCTAAGTTACCAGTCCTGACTATTTTGATAGTTTACTTATAACACGTATAAGTGCTCCATTTTCTTCACGTAATCTTCTGTTGTCCTCCTTCAGTTGTTCCATTTTCTAGAAAACATAAGAACACAATTAAAACATGAGTGAAAGACAGAACACTAAATGTTAACTATACCATAGCTTTATTTCACTGGCATGTTACTTACAGATCAAACCTGTCAGACATCTGACACACAATTTCATTGTAATTTACCCTGTACTTTTTCGAAGTTTTGGTGCACTGTAAAAAGGTAAAATGTGATTCTTATGAATCTTCTTAACAGCTTTGATCTCACCTAGACAGTCAAGTCCTTTCATTATAACAGAAGACTGCTTTTGTTTTACACAAACTTACAAATATACTCAACAACGGAAAGCATTTTGAGCGAATTAAGATAACCAGACAGTTAGGACATAAATTGTTGAAATAAGCAGATGCACTAAGTCATATTCATTTAAGAATAACAACAGCTTTTGCTAATAATATTTTGGTTAATATAGCAACTCTTATCTCCATGACAACAGTAGACTCTGATGCTCGGTGACTGCCAAGCTTTCTAGGTCATGGGGTTATTATTTAGGTCGTAGTTTAGAGCAATGACAACAGAAGGGTTTTGCATGGCAACATACTTGCAGCAGCAGCAACAACAACAACAAATGATTTCAACAACATTAATATGGTGCTTCATCACCACTATGGCATGCAACCTCTATAAAAAAGCTTCACCATCTTCTTCAAAAAAGCCACAGCAACAACAGAACAACAAAACCCTCAAACAATCAACAAATGGTTTTCATTCCGCAACTCACATCTTTTTTTTTCTTTTGGGAGATTTAGGGAAAAAACTATACTATTATGGAAAACAGGACATTGTTTAAAGAAAATTACAAAAATTTAAAAACTATGGTCCCTAAGATACATTTTCAAACAGGATTTTTAAAAGAGACCTTAGTGCAGACTGCACAAGCCTTCTGAGAAAACTGGGTTTAATGCATGCGCGTTAAGTGTGGTCCCTGATAATCGGGCACGACACTTAACGCGCATGCATTATACCCAGTTTTCTCAGAAAGCTGTCCATATATATTTACTGGTGCCAAAGCTTTCCTCGACACCAGCAGGTCCTGGCTTTGATCTTCAGTCACCAGCAGGTCCTGTCTTTGATCCTCAGCATTTTCAGCTGGGTTACATTCTACTTGATTGTCAGAACAAAGACAGTACAACTGACTGTTTTAGGGATAACAATTAGCCACAGATATTGCCTTGAAACTGTAAGGCCTTGGATTTGCTGTTCAGAGACTTGGTGATGTTCCCTAAGAGTTACACATTCTTGGTTGTGAGAAGAGACAGTAACAGAAATAGAAGCAGCATGAACAACTGGTATTTGCTGTCAAATAAAAGTGCCATTGGTTTATTTACAATCTTCTATTAATAGCTCACTATTTGACAAAGCAATACTGGTTCCTGCATGGTATCTGAACGTGAGCGTTTGAGTGTGCGGGGAATATTTGCATGTGGGTGGGTTTAGAATTTTTGGATTCTTCCAATCATAAAGAAAAACAAAAAGCCATGCCTAACGTCATGTTTTTTTATATAGTAATCGACTTCTTACACATTTTGTGGTAGTGATTAAAAAGGATTATCAGTATTTAATAAGTGTTAAGCTGATTTTTTAATTT